>NC_092656.1:1532500-1832500 GCF_032118995.1 Asterias amurensis
TCATCATCATCATCATCATCATCATCATCATCATCATCATCATCATCATCATCATCATCATCATCATCATCATCATCATCATCATCATCATCATCATCATCATCATCATCATCATCATCATCATCATCATCATCATCATCATCATCATCATCATCATCATCATCATCATCATCATCATCATCATCATCATCATCATCATCATCATCATCATCATCATCATCATCATCATCATCATCATCATCATCATCATCATCATCATCATCATCATCATCATCATCATCATCATCATCATCATCATCATCATCATCATCATCATCATCATCATCATCATCATCATCATCATCATCATCATCATCATCATCATCATCATCATCATCATCATCATCATCATCATCATCATCATCATCATCATCATCATCATCATCATCATCATCATCATCATCATCATCATCATCATCATCATCATCATCATCATCATCATCATCATCATCATCATCATCATCATCATCATCATCATCATCATCATCATCATCATCATCATCATCATCATCATCATCATCATCATCATCATCATCATCATCATCATCATCATCATCATCATCATCATCATCATCATCATCATCATCATCATCATCATCATCATCATCATCATCATCATCATCATCATCATCATCATCATCATCATCATCATCATCATCATCATCATCATCATCATCATCATCATCATCATCATCATCATCATCATCATCATCATCATCATCATCATCATCATCATCATCATCATCATCATCATCATCATCATCATCATCATCATCATCATCATCATCATCATCATCATCATCATCATCATCATCATCATCATCATCATCATCATCATCATCATCATCATCATCATCATCATCATCATCATCATCATCATCATCATCATCATCATCATCATCATCATCATCATCATCATCATCATCATCATCATCATCATCATCATCATCATCATCATCATCATCATCATCATCATCATCATCATCATCATCATCATCATCATCATCATCATCATCATCATCATCATCATCATCATCATCATCATCATCATCATCATCATCATCATCATCATCATCATCATCATCATCATCATCATCATCATAATAATAATAATAATAATAATAATAATAATAATAATAATAATAATAATAATAATTATAATAATAATAATAATAATAATAATAATAATAATTAATAATAATAATAATAAGACTTGTAATGCGCACATATCCACCCTGCTGGGTGTTCAAGGCGCAGTAAAACCAAAAACAAAACAAAAACAAAACACAACACAAAGAAAAACAGACACAACAAAATTAGTCATTGAAAACCTGTGACATAAGATAAGTTTTGAGAAGAGACTTGAATTTTGCAGTACAAAGACAAGATCGAAGATTAAGTGGTAGAGAGTTCCAGATGCGTGGCGCGGCTGAAGAAAAAGACCTGTCACCCCATGAGTGTCGAGACTTGGGTTCAATGAGGAGAAGCATAGAACTTGATCGAAGATTCCTTGATGGAGTGTAAACTTGAAGCAGTTCAGAAATATAGTGGGGAGCCTTGCCATTAAGAGCTTTGTGGACAATGAGCATCAGCTTGAAGATGATTCGTTGAGAGATAGGGAGCCAGTGTAGTTGTTTCAGAATGGGGGTGATAGAACAGGATTTTCTAGACAGTGTCACAATGCGGGCAGCAGTATTTTGGAGCCGTTGAAGTCGGGAAATCTGGTTGTTAGGAAGACTGTAGAGAAGAGCATTGCCATTGCCGTTGAATATTTAAAGACTATAGGTCTGAAGCCTTTTATGCAACATCTGAAAGCACAAGTTTGTGCAACAAGGGTGTTTTTTCTTTTACTATTCTCTCTCAATTCTGATGACCAGTTGAGTCAACGCTTTCACAAATCTGGTAATTCATGCATAGGCCCATGTTGTGATACAACTAAAATACTTGTATTTGACAATATCACCAAAACATGTGTAACTGCTAAGTGCTCAGTTATACCATAAACCATACTGAAGGGTTAACTTATCTACCCGCCACGTTAACAGTGTCTTTGTTTATGCACCGCAACATCTGGGTTGTTTAAAATGACACTATTGGTGTTATTACATCAAGATATCAAAGAGAGAATCAACATATACTCCAGTGTTAAAATAACACTATTTTATACCCAAAAGTTTACCTTGGTGTCATTTGACATCCTTGTTGTTTAATCTCTCTTCGGTATCAACATTTTAATACCTCAGTTGTTTACACGAGTATGCTACACAACACCACACCAAAAACGTCTGCGAATAAAAATGCAGGCCCACATACTAAAACAATTTGAACTCTCGGTTTTATTTGTATAGCAATTATGCCAAATTCAATAAAATAGTGGATTGATAGACAAACAACTTTTTCCTTTTTTTCATTTTATTTTATGGGAGATTAAGCCTAAGCGCGACAAAAAAGAAAAACAAAGAAAATAAAAGAGTGAACAGTTTAATATTAAAGCAAACGTCAAATGAAACAATTGAAGAAAGTGAACGGTTCAGATACTTGACCAAGTTACAAGCATCACACGTATCGGAACTCTCTTTATAGGTGTCTCAAACAGCTTTAATGATGGTACGTGGATAAATATAAATGGCCTTGTTGACAATTTGCAACACTTGTAAGTCTTTGGAGCCACCATGTCGATATAATTAAGAACACTCGAAGGAATAACTAGCACCTTTTAACAGAATGCCCTGTAGAACTTAATACTCATTAGTCGCCAAGCAGTAACACACCCCTGGAGGTGCCACCGTTAACCATGATATCCCGTTCCCAGCCATATATTAAACTAATTTTTAAAAGAAAGTTCATTAAGTAAAAACGGGCGTGTACCTATGGGCCTTTCTTCAAATATTGGAAAGTGTCATAAATAAATGAGATTGGTAGAGGAAGCTGACTTGAAGAATCCTTCCAGCTAAGTATTGATATCGTTATTGAGAAGGGATGTTTAATGTGTAGGTTTTGTTTTCAACAGCCGTTTCCTGTCGAGGTGAGTCGAAAGAAGTTGCTTGCTTAGTGCATACAAATTACGACAGCGTATTGACTCTTTGATTTAGTCCGAGAGAATGTCATTGAGTGATGAAGATTTATTCAGTAAATATATCATTTGAAAGCAAATAGCTCAACTAACCCAAGAAAAAGATGGCAATTCGGCGAAAAATATCCATTAAGTCCGGCAAGCATCATGATCATGAAGATTTAGGATCATTTTAAAAGTTTCCGTGGGGAGATATCGACGATAATTATTAGATCTACAATTTGCTTAATTGCAGAAACACTGATCCAAAAAGATGAATATTCTGACTGATGTTGCTTTTTTTTTTAGTCATAGTCGGTGTTTTCACAGGCGAAGTTTTCTCAAATATAAGGGAGGACTGTCAGAATTAGTTAATAAATGTTTTTTTTAAAGGTTATAATCTCATAATGTCAAACATATTCAACCGATTGAAACCCACCACTGCAGGCCATTTGTCTAAAATAGGCAGCCTTATAATTATAGCCTCAATCGTAACTCCATCACAAGTTGCACAACACAATTTACATATAAATTACATAAGGGCCCTATAAGTTGTATAAATTGTGGCCGCTGTTTGATTTAGTAAATGACAGACGACACTGAGCTGTAAGCTAGGAGCACGTCATTTGTAATCACACATTCAGTATTTTGTACATTGAATTAAAAGTGAACTCTTACTCACTCACAAAAGTTTATTTAAAATACAATCGCACCTTTATTCAGTCAGTATACAATCAGCGAAAGCCGTTTTATGCACGCACTTTAATATATTTTCGAGCTTTCTTATCAGTGGCAACATCATGTGAAGTAAATCTTGCTGCTCAGTCACCTGCACATGTACATCCCAATAACATGTGGGGGTTGTGCAGTATTTTACAATAACCAGAATCAGAATTACGTTATCATGTTGTTGATTTTGGTAATAAACCAATTGTGTTTGATATTACGGTTACTACGTAATTCGTCGTGGGTGCATGTATATTCGAAATGTGGGTAAACAAAGACACATCGAAAACTGTAGCCGGCTGCATGGATGTACACGCGGAAATTCTCCTGACTATGTTCCCACGTTGGTTGTTTTCAAGTGCATAATGGTTAACCGACGGTGTTTACTAAGCAAATAAATCACCAGCGAACAGCATCCAGAGTAACCAAAGCACTGGTTGTTGAGGCTAGGAGCGTGTTATTATTCACTCGTTTCTAGAGGGTCTTGATTTGATAAGTGTTTTAAACTTCACAACCCAATTCCGAGCGCGAAGAAGTTCTATACTATTAGCCGAGATGGGATGTATGGCTTGTCTCGCTTATAGGCTTATAAGAAAAAGGGGATATGTAGTTCAGCTCTTATGCAGTAATTTTAAAGCAGGTTCTCTTTTTTTATATTCTACATACACACGAATCCCATTAAGGCACTGGACACTAATGGTAAAGACTCAAAATAATTGTTGGTATAACTACTTACTTGGAAACAAGCAATGGAGAGCCGTAAAATAGCGTAGCATAAAGCATTGTGAGCAACGGCTCCCTCTGAAATAACGTAGTTTATTTTAGAAAGAGTTAATTTCTCACCCAAACAAAAAGGTGAAGAGGACTGCAGGACAATTCAGGACTGCAGCTTTTTTAATGATCTGAAAGCACACACATTTTGTGCAACAATGGTGTTTTTTCTTTCATAAATCTTTTGCAGTTTCGTCAACCAATTGAGTCAACATGTTCACATTGTTATTCAATGCATATGTTGGGATACACCAAGTGGAAATACTGTCCTTTGATAATATTACCACAGATGTCCAGTGCCCTTGAAAAGCAAACATAAACAGAAAAAATCTTGGCATTTCAAAACAATGCCAGGTAACAATTGAAATAGAAGTCTTCGCCTCACGTGAATTCCAAATCTGCTCGTCAGTTGAGATGAGATTTGAATGAGGCCCCAGGGGTAAAAAAAGTCCGCCAGTTCTCAGTCTCTTTCCAATTTACGCTGCCCCTTATTTCCATTTAAGAAGGGTTGCATACGGAGCCCCTACAGGGACAAGGGAATCATTTTCGTATTCCGTGTTTTTCCCTTGAAATGGTGTTTTTGATCCCTCGAAATCAATCCTCTTCACCTTTTTGTTGGACGAAATCATTTTTAAGGGAACGAACAATTTGTGTTTTTAGAAAATATATGTCATTTCAGAGGGATGAGGGGCATAATTTTTGTTTTAATGTAGTTTAAAACCATTTTAAAGAATTGGCTTACCATAAAATCAGAGTTAAACAATTGCGTTTCTGCTACAATTTCAGTTTTGGCCATCTGGGAAAAACTGAGTTGTGAAATTAAGGGTGGGGCAAAAGGAGAAGGTGGACAAAGAATCCAATATACCGGGAAGTAATCGCAGATTACCCCGTAGCTGCAGCCCTACCGCTCCTCGGCCTAAATACTAAGCCATCCGTTAACACTTAACAACATGCACTATGCTCTATCGGGGTACATTTAAACATTTCGCAATGTTCATGCATTCAAGTGATACCGTTAAGTTGATAAGTGTTGATATCAACATTTTCACTAAGATTAAAAGGAGGGTGCATCCTTCCAATTGAAGAAAACAGTTTGATCCATAACAGTTGAAGTTCAATATGAGGTTTTTTTGGATAGAAAGTTCTAATAATAGTTATTGAATGACGGATGTGTTGTTTGAATTAGGGCAATAGTATCACATGCTTTGTGAGAACTCGCCCACTATGTGACATAGCTTTCTCTCCACTTATATATTTTTTTTGTCGTCTTCAGTTAGCTTGGTTTAATTTTCTTTGTATTTTGTCGTCATCATTTTGTATTGTCATTGTGTAATTGTCTTGTCTTTGTTTCTTCTTCGTTGTTTGTTTGTTTGTTTGTTTATTTGTTTGTTTGTTTACTTGTATGTATAAAGGCTGTTGTCTACAAGCCACGGTTTATCTAACAGCATCATGCTCTCGCTCCTGTCTTGTATAGTTAATTCCTAGTTACTAATTTATTATTTGCATTTAGATTACATTGTGTTTGTATAATTTAATGCAATTTAGATTTGTTATATTTCTATGTACTGTTTAATTCTCACATTTTTTTTTTTTACAAGAGTATGGAATAAACGTTTTATTGAATTGAATTGAATTGAATTGAATTGAATTGAATTGAATTGTAACAATTGAAAGTGAACTTAATCAAGTTACTAACTGGAGCTCACACAGAGATTCATATAAAAGATGAGACTTTCCATCTAGAATGCTTTAAATACAACTGAATGTAAGTATTGATTTTAGGTTTCTTCCTATTGGTTGTTCTTTTGGAAGGCATTTCGGGGTTGGTGCTTTTTAACGAAAGACTTGTATAAGAGGCCACTTTACTCTTGGTGTCTCAGGTTTCGGCGCCATGCAAATCAACGGGATGGCAGGGGGGGGGGGAACTAACTGGCTAGATGCCAATCCCCGAGGGTAGAGAAAAGAAGTATACCTCGAGCGATATAGACATTATGCAACAGCATGCGAAGAAACAAATTCTTAACGTAAAGGAAATAGTACTTGTGGCGTGTGCTTGCTGCACATTGTTAAAGCTAAAACTTAAAGAAAAACGTAAATAAATTATTTCTATATTCCACACACACTTGTAATTATTTGTTGAGGTCTAGCTTCAGTGTCCACTTCTGATATGCTTGAAGTGTACGCACCATCAAGCAATCTTCGTTCCAACAACTTGTCAGTTCTCATAAAATTAATAATTAACTTAAATGTTTTTTTCTGTGGTCACTTGTGTTTTTCTATTGAGGCTCCAACACTCTAGAATCGTCCTGATACTGAACTCAAATGATGTAACAGTATATCGCTGCTTAAAACTCAAAAGTTAAAGTCACCTGGAAGTGGTATTTTTTCAAAATAAAGCTTTTGTCACTAATATATGTGTTTTGATGAGTTGAATGTGAATAAACAGTTAACTAAGGTTTAAAAAAATCAGTTCTTATGTTATTTACAAATTAAAGAGTAGTCCCCGACCCGAGAGGGCGCTGTTCGTGACGTCAATCGAGGCAGACTTTGCCTGTAATGCGTATAGTAAACACAATTGCAAAGTACATGTACGGACCAAGTCGTGAGTTTGTACGTTTCAATTTTTTTTTATTTTATTTGTTTCCGGCAATGCCGACCAGGTGTATTGCTGCTGAATGCAGAAAAACACTTTTTTGAAATGTACCAACTCACGACTTGGACGTACATGTACCTTGCACGTGTGTTTACTATACGCATTGCAGGCAAAGTCTGCCTTGAATGACGTCACAAAAGGGGTAGGCGGAGTCAGCCCCCAAACAACTTTATACATTTTTTAAACATATAAATCGTGACAAACAATTACTAAAAAAATTGTTTTATTGTTCGTAAGCATATACTCTTATGTTTGAAAGAAAAAAAAATCCTATTTCCAGGTGCCTTTAACTGTCTTGAAAGATAAGGAATTACTATTGTTTTGGTCGTGCAATGTAACAGTACAATAATGTATGCTTGTGAAATCAGCTTTCATTCTGAGCCGATTAAATACAACCATTATTATTTGTAGCTTCTTCGTGTTGTATTTTGTATGTTCGTGGTCAAGTTTTGTTTCCTCTCGAGGAAATCAAAATAGCATTGTAGTTCTATGACCCACTTTTAGGACACTGAGCGGTCTCGGCCTTAGCATCAATGCAAGTCGATTCCTTTTCCTTCAGTCTGTTTTCACCTGAGATTTCAGTTAATTTTTTTTGTCGAGCGAGGTTTCTTCAGAGACCTTCCTGATATGACGTGCAGGCTTCTAACATGCTATTTGTGTCCTCATTCTGATCACGTAAGCGGCAACAGCATACAATGAACGTATCCCTGCTTATTATTATTATCAAAGTCGATCTGAAGCACGTTTTGCTGTGCAGACATGCTACCGAATGTCAAATAGATTTACCTGGGTGATTTATTTTATTATTTTTAATTTACGTGATTGATATCAAACTTGTTTATATTGGCGTTATTCGTTGTTAAAGGATCACGTTGCCTTGGATCGGTCGAGTTGGTCTTAGAAAATCGTTTGTAACCGGTTTTTATAAAAATGCATATGAATGGAAAGATGTTTAAAAAGTAAAATACACTGATTCACACAAATTTGCCTCGAAATTGCGTGGTTTTCTTTTTACTGTGCAAAAGTGACACGGTCTGCCATTTATGGGAGTCAAAAATTTGACTCCCATAAATGGCCGACCGTGTTAGTCGACGAAGAAAAGGGAAACCCGTGCATTTTAGAGGCATGTTTTTGTGGATCAGTGTATTCTACTTTTACAACATCTTTCTACCAATATGCATTTTATAACAAACGGTTACAAACGCTTTTCAAAGACTAACTCGACCGATCCAAGGCAACGTGTTCCTTTAATCATTTTAATGTAGTTCTGATATTTGTTCAATTCTTAACTTTCGTAAATATTGATCCAAAACTAGCCCCCAACCATAACGTTTTGAAAAACTAGGTCTTAATAATCCATTTAAGAGTTTGATTTGAATAATGTCTGGTACAACGACTTGCTTAGTCACAATGTACCGCTTACATTTGAATTCCTCAGACTATAGTAACAGTTGCTATGTCAAATGGTTCGGGTAGCTTTTGCATAGCAACCTCCCGATGAGCAGACCATGGTACCATTATGTCATACACATCCACTCAGAATTGTGTATGGGTGTTCACCGTCTCTTGACTACAAGCAAAAGCTTGCCCCGAAACATGTGACATAGCAATGGTTTAAATAGTCTGAGGAATTCAAATTAAAGTGGTATTTTGTGATTAAGCACGTCATTGTACCAGACAGTATTTAAATCCAACACGCAGTCCCAAATGCCCAAAACAACATGTACTTAAAAAAATCCTCAAAAGCTCAAATAAAACTGCTCTCACTATTTTGTAAATATCCATCAACTTTCTTTCCAGTATAAATAGGGTTGAACTTATCTTTGCGATCCTCCTACTATTAATTAGACTGTCGCCGTCATTAACCATTATGAATAAATCAGGCTATTTCTCAGTATGGGAGCTTCATTAAAGAGAGGTCTGATAAATCGCAATTATAGCTGATGTCTTCTAAGCAAATTAAAAGTGATGGGTGGTGGATCAAGCAACCCAGATTTCTAAGTCCTTTGAGACATTGCGGAGTATTATCACTGACAAACCGTACTTTAACAACCTCCTCCTCCCTTGATTTAAACAATGGTGAGCAAGATTTTGAAAGCGATGGAAAGTGCAAAACGACATTTGTTGCCAAATCCTAGAGCACAGTTTTTACGGTGTTTATTGTATGCGGTTGTAAAGCGTTATTTCGCCGTCTTTTGTTATGATATACCGCGATTTATCACTGTTGATTGTACCGCTGACTTTTGAGTTATTTCGCAATTTTAGGCTGTGACATCGACGCGATAAAAACGGCAGTCTTGTAGTACAACAACAACATAACGCAACGCTTTATAACGCAAACCCCCCTTTTTTTTGGCGTTATTTAAAAATATTTATTTTTTATCTAAACTGAACTCAACAAAAACGGAGAAAGTAACAGAAATGTGTCCCTTAAACAAGTCACATTTGGAACCCCTCCCAAGGGAACCCAAGCCGTAGCGACAATAATATTTAAGTAAACGATTGAAAAACGTACCAGGAAAGCAACAAATATGACGTGACAGAAATTTGGAAAGGGAAATTCTTCAACACATTACGGCGATGTTATTATTGCAATTTTATGGCAACACAACGCCTATAAAATGGGCAATAATGCAGAAATTAGCGTGTGATCCACCGCTCATTTAGTGTGTCACACTTCAAAGGACGTTTAACTGCTTTTTTGAATTGCACAGATTGATGCATTGCTAGCTGATATCATATCAATCTGGCGAGGCTAACTGTAGCGTAACTACATACTAAGCAATTTCGAGGGTCGTTCATTATCCAACAGAAAAATATCAAAAGCTGCTAAAATCCCGGTCTTCTGTGTGGTCTATTACGGGGATCGAATGGCCTTGGTCGCGACTGACGACAAAACCATCAGTGCTACCTTTTGCATACGTGTCTGTGGTGGCATTGTTGGCGTGTGCGTAAAGCGCTCACCTCTTACCAAGGTGATACCGGTTCGATTCCCGGCCGGGGCCATGTGTGAGTTGAGTTGTGCATTGGTTTTCTGCTGAGCCACGAGGCCCCCGGTTTTTCCAGACCATCCGGTTTTTTCCGGAAAATTTCCTCCCTCGAGAAAAATCAAACACTTTCGATCTTGACTGTGCTCCGTGGTCACAATGGGTTGATGTGGCTGGCAGCCTTGTATGCCTGCTTCTCGAACACGTTGTAGCCGCGCCCTTCACAACTCAGCCCTTCTGCGAGTAAGGATGATTAGCCCCCCCCCTCCCCCCCCCCCCCAAATGCAAAAGTGTGTAGAAATTGATGGTAGACAAACGGGCGTTTCGATTTGGGGTTGAGCATGAGAAAAACAATCATTGAGTGGGATTTGAACCAACGATCCCCGGATTAAAGCACATGCGCTCTACCAACTGAGCTATCTTGCCCTAGGCTGCGTTCTCCATATAAAACAAATGCTATATACACTTTGTTTTTAGTGCTCTCTTTGTCAGCAGTTTGGATATTTTAACATGATCTTGAGTTGAGTATGAAACTCACAAACATGCAAACGATTCAAACATTTTTTAAGGTTAACTTGTTTACAAACAAGTGACTCCGTTGCACTCCCCAATTATGGTAAACGTGTCTTCTTGAAACTATACAAACTAACGAGCCATGTAGTAGGACTTGTTTTCAACAGCTCAATATTCAGCTAAACAATAATAACTTTCGAAGGCAAAGGGAAACAGCAAAAGGTTTTCCAACGCAGGGCCACAACTCAACTTCAAATAAGTGCACGTAAAGTAATTACAATTCTTATCTAGTCAATTGACATGGTCTTTTAGACAGATGTTATTTACCGTCAACAGAGTAAAATCTCTTGTTTTGCTTCTTCTATTTTCGGTATCACGGACAATCGGCAGATACTTCCGCCAGTGCAAGGCTAATAGGCTTGAAATGGCCGTGGTGACCAGGAAATATTGTCTCTCCTTCAACACACTGCACTGTAGAATGCTTTATTGAACCATCAACCATCGGTAGTCAGGACAGCCAACGGATAAAAAAACAATTCCAATTGGAAGGAAATCTATAAAACTCCCGGGCCAAATTCCAGAGTTTGAAGTTGACAGCTCCATCGATTTACCATGTAAAGAAAATACAGGCTGCTAGTACTGGAGACGTAGAGTCGTTTCTCTAACAAAATTACGTTACTTGTGGCTGTAGGGGAACGGGTACACACAAGCTAATGCTGAGGCCAATTTGACGTGGGAACAAATTCAATAACTGGTTTTGTAAAAATAGTTAGTAAGCAAGTATTAACAAGAAGTTTGCTTCCGGAAAAGATTGTTAACATGAAGTGTGGTTCACTGTTAGTGATGTAGTGATGTGGGTAATAAGATCCACCATGCAGGCATAACGCATAGGGTTGAATGAACTGTTTTAGTGTCAGGAATCACACGTTATCCTTTTTCCCGTCTTTTTGACTCGACTTTACGGTTGATAAACATGAATATGTATTCGTCACCATAAAATGAGACAAACCCCTGTTTATTTGTGATTTTCTATTGTTCTTTGTCTCTCCTCTTAATTATGGATTTGTAAATGCACATCCAACCTTGAATTTGTCGTCAAGGTTAGTTACAATTAATAATAATGATCGTACCAAACATGAGTACCCATTATATTTTCCGCTTGATAATTTATCAATAATAATTAGCCAGTACCTATAATGGGAGTCTGCGTTCGGCAATCCGTTTTTACTTCTTACTTTTGCAAACAAAAAGTAAAAGTGCAACCTTTGTTTTAAAACGCACATCTTTCTTTAGCAAAAAAGAGCTGTTGATAGTATACATTATTGTAGAAACAACTCCTTCTTGGGTATCATAGTTTTTGAAAAAAATAAAAATTAACAAATACTCACATGTAAGGACACTTATCATATTTTCATATTTCTTTTGCAACTTTTTAGCCAAAATGTCCAGAGGTTTGTTGTTTTATGCATGTTGGGATACAGCACGTGAGAATACTGGTCTTTGACGTGTCCAATGCCTTTAAAGAGCTGTGCGGGATTTGTATTTATTACATGTGCAACTTTGAGACAAACAAATTTACAGTTTGATAATTTTCAGTACATCTGGTATTGTGTTAACATTATGTGTTTATATGCAATATTTTCGTTGGGTTATCTATAGTTAAACCATAGGGGCTGTTATTTAATTCCAAAGTCACATTATTGTGGACATAGACAAAGACATTTGATTACATTTTTAGTTCATATTGCTTCGATGCATTACCTATTATTGAAAAACACAACAAAGGGCCTAAAGTTCATGTTACTCATTTGATATGGTATGATAATATTTTAACCTATTTTAAAAGTCAATTCAAACGCAATATTAAAGATTTAAAAAACACCATCTCGATCTATTAAAAAAAGGAACCCAGTTTAAAAAACAAAATTCGATAACATTTGTTTACAGTGGTTTTTTTTTCAAAAGTGTTGTATATAAATGACTTGATTGCTTTTTGCACAATGACCCAGTACAATGTGTGGTTCAATTGAAGAGCTGAATAACACAGCATCGACAGAAGATTTTTAAATCTCATTTTGCCCTAAATTTCATATGCACGTAGACATGCATATACTTCAATACTCAACAGAATTTTAAAAATATTTATTTGACTCAAAATCAACTTTAGAACAAAACTGTTTGCATTTATTTGAAATGTCAGACACATTAAGGAACTATTATTATAATGACCAAACAAAAAACAAACAAACACACAAACAAACAAACAAACAAACAAACAAACAAACAAACAAACAAACAAACAAACAAACAAACAAACAAACAACCAAACAAACTAAAACCCAAGACTTGCAGTCGTATAAGTTTGA
Source organism: Asterias amurensis (assembly GCF_032118995.1). Classification (NCBI taxonomy): domain Eukaryota; kingdom Metazoa; phylum Echinodermata; class Asteroidea; order Forcipulatida; family Asteriidae; genus Asterias; species Asterias amurensis. The sequence goes on from NC_092656.1 coordinate 1,545,608, forward strand.
ATGTCATTGTCATTTTCTCCAGTAGTTTGTTCGTATGTATGTATGTCTGTTTGTCTGTCCGTCTGTCTGTCTGTTTGTCTGACGGTCTGTCTGTCTGTCTGTCTGTTTCGTCTGTGTTTTGTCCTAGGCATTTACTTTTAGTTTATCTATTTTGTTTTGTAAAGGCAAGCCGCTACAAGCTACCTGGCTTATTTTTGGGCCGTGCCTCCACGCGTTTTCCGCCAGTTTGTTATTTTTTTCGAATTTATATATACCTGTATATGTATTACTATAATATTGTGAAAATGTTTTGTGGAAATAAATGTATATTGAATTGAATGAAATGGCTTGAAACTAAAATGACGTATAGCAAAAATCTTGTAAACTCCGGTGCATGTCACTTGTCACGTCGTATTTTCGTACCGATGAGAACCGAGATCTACTCATTGAGCAATAGATGGATATGCACGTAACATCGGATATCCCAAGGCTTCAGTATCATATATTGTTTGTTTTTGGGGGGTTTTGCTGTTACTCAAGTCTACGCATTTGTTATATGGATATGTTTTATACAGTGTGATTTATCTTTGGCTATTAGTGAAATTAGTTTCGCACCCTAAGTTATTAAGATCTTGCCTTATAAAGTAACAGAAATATTCAGACAATAAACTAGAATAAATTAGATACAACAAATAGGCCTATAGAATTTAAGTTATAAAACACTACTAGGAGATTGCCCAAATACCTTTTAGCTTACACATGTATATGACGAGTTTTGATATTGAACAATAAATATTTATATATATTTTGACTCACCTTATGTAATTTGGACACTATTGGTAATTGTCAAAGACCAGGCTTCACACTTGGTGTACGTATCTCAACATATGCATTAAATTAAAAAAAAACGGTGAAAATTTTAGCTCGATCGGCCGTCGAAGTTGCGAGATAATAATGAAAGAAAAACACCCTTGTCACACAATGTTGTGTGCTTTCAGATGCCTCATTCCGAGACCTCAAATTCTAATTCTGAGGTATCGAAATCAAGTTCGTAGAAAACTATGTTACTTCAGAGGGAGCCATTTCACACAATGTTTTATACTATCAACAGCTCCCCATTACTCGTCACCAAGTAAGGTTTTATGCTAATAATTATTTCGAGTAATTACAAATAGTGTCCACTGCCTTTAAGGACAAGAAAGTGCAAAAATTTGTGGAAAGAGTATACGATCCAACGTACCATTCACTTGAGTACACTTAAAATTGTAGAATCGTAACAAATTGAATCATAGTCTACACTTCCATTAGTTGCTTGAAGTCACATAAAGAATATAGACCCCTTCCGAAACCACAGCTTCGACTTTTGATTCGGATTGAGGCCCCGTCCTCTCGTCTGGAGCCCTGAGCGCGTACGCAAATCATGCGCAATTGTTAAAACAACCGCGGGGCCAAGCTAGCCTGAGCCGAATCTGGATCTGAAGCCGTGGTTCGAAATAGACGAGCCTGGATCAATACAGCAGTCGTATTCATCCACACATGTTAATTCTAAGGTGCTTATAAGATAATAATTTTAAACCCCATAGGGATTTGTTACGTTCATTGGTTCATTGTTTATACGAACTCGCAATTTTCAAGTCGGAAAAATGAAACCTTTGTAGGTAGATTGATAATTTCAGCATCAAATACTCTTTTTCTTATCCCCAAATCCAGTAATTTCTCAGTAGCCATTGAATGTTGTAGGCCTGCTTCGGAATTGATATGTCTTTCAGATTGATATTTGATGAATGGAAGGAGCATATTCTTTGTCCTTAATTGCAATTATTTATTACCCAGTGGACCGTTTTCAATTGTACAAAATGTGGGGAAAGAGGGGGGGGGGGGGGGTTGCGGCGTAGAAGGAAAATAAACCAATTTGATAAACTGACTGCCATCTGTTCAATGCCTTTTTGACCAATAATTTATACTGCGTTTTATGAATTATAACTGGGTTTCCATTATTTGCTTGCGAGTCTAGAGAGTGTTGGACTTGGAGGGGGCAACATACTAGACATGAAGTTGAAGATTGAGCGTCTATATTGTATTCTCATGGTTCATATTCCCTGCCTATCAAATGTTCAGAAAGGAGGAATACCATATTTGTGCACACCAATATCTTTTTTCTTTCCTCAAAACCTCCCAAAATGGTGAAGATAAAAAGAGGAAAGTACATCAAATTTTTATTAAACACGTAATTAAAGAAACGGAATAACTCTTACACTCATTGACGACCCCAGACTATTACGAAACAAAATGATTGTCAGAACGAACTGAGTAGCTGAGCGACAGTATAAAAATCATCACAGTCAAAAACTGGTTACGAAACAAAACGGATTTGACACTATCACAAATACCATGTACGCGTTGGCTCTACACATTTTTGTTCGGTTCCATGAATATTTTGAAAACCACTAGTGTATCAGCTATCTTAATGTTAGCTATGTCAATTTACAAGCGTTGTTTCAAAGATGAATCAAATGAGTTTGTTGAACACATCTGCTTTTCATTTGTTTTTTTTTGTACCGTGAAGTGTACCCCCGATTGTGGCTATGCACACCATAAAATAATGCACAAGAGCGCCAACTATAATATAAACACAGTCGTTTCTTATAAAAACAGTAATTGGTAAAGTCGTATCTAGGTATGGCATAAATTCACGGACGTGATCAAGTCACTTGATGAGAACCTGCGGTAACTTTAAAGGACTGGTAAAAATACTCAAAAACTACAATCTTGCTTCGGCACAACAATTGAGTTTCACATGTGGCAATTTGCACATGGCAACTAAAAATGTATTGCAGGCACTCACTGGTGTGATTGGAGTAATTCGCTGTTTTCCCGACCAGAAACAAATTATGGGATGGAATAAAAGAAGGGGCAATCACGAACTGGAAATCATATGAAATTAAAAAGGGACGCATTTAAATTGAAAACATCATTTGACTACTACTGTTTGCCTTCTACCAAAAAATATACAAAATAAGTAATTGTGTCTTTAAAAGCAGTGTATAATTTCGGTAAATGTCAAAGACCAGTTTCGTCACTTGGTTTATCCCAACATATGTATCAAATAACACACCTGTGCAAATTTGGAGTCAATTGGTCATCGAAGTTGCCAGAAAATATTGAAAGAAAATATTACAGTTATATTGTTGCATATGACTGTTTGCTTTCAGATGCCTGGGAAAGGCCCATGCCTGAGGCCTTTCTCAAGTGCTCTGAGGCAATTTTGTATTGTATTTTTCATTTTTGGAGTAACTACCAGAAGGTATTTCTCCCTGTAATATTTTTTTACTCAAGTGGGCAAACAACCTGAATTATTGTCCATTTCCTGTCACTTGTACACTAACCTTGTGTGATGATGCAAAGAAGCAGAGTGTTCCCCAATGGACCCAATGGGAACCATGGGAACCATGGCCGATCATTGTTTCAAACGCAAAAGCCATATTTCATAGAGTGATTGTGTTTTGTTTATCAAGTAATCGTTTTTGATGCATTTGTTCATGTTGCCAAGGTTTCTGAAAATTTAAATGTTGGTTCGAAAAATCGAGTTTTGCAAACTTTCACTGTCCTTCGGACAACACAGATTGTTTTGAGACGATTTCCTTTTCACTTGAACCAGTTCCTTTTCATAGTCCTTATCGATTTAAACTTAAAGAAAGAATAGATGAATAATTTGACTTAATGTTCATCTTAGATCAAGAAGAAACTCTCGATGCTAATGTCAACCAGAGTGGAGAGCAAACTGACTGGCACTTCACACGTCTGGTACTGTCATTTGATAGCCGTAAACTTAAGACTCGTCCCGGCGAATATGCGTAAAGGGAAGGTATACACGTTTGGTAATTACTCAAAACAAATACTAACTTAAAAACGGACATGGTAATGAGCATTGGAGAGCTGTTGATAGTAAAAAACATTGTGGGAAACGACTCCCTCTGAAGTAACATAGTTTATGAGAAAGAGGTAACTTCTCACTAAAATAAAGTTTTATTTTTTTCTGAAAGCACACAAATTCGTCCAACGATGGTGTTTTTTCTTTCATCATTTTCTCGCAACTTCGATGACCGATTGAGCCCAAATTTTCACAGGCTTGTTCTTTTATGGTTATGATGGGATACACCAAGTGAGAAGACTGGTCTTTGACAATTACCAAACGTGTACCTTCCCTTTAAGACCCGTCCCGGCGAATATGCTTGAAGTCTAACCCATTAGGGTGAATCTGACTACGGGAGCTCCTTGTCGACAAGTTCTCCATCTAGAGTGACCAATACAAGAATTGTAGACCAAGGGCGACTTTGACAAGTGGAGCCAGCGCAACAGCTAGCGGGCATATTCTAGTGACATGTGACGTGTTAACTGAGTGTTTATTGAATACAGAGTTGCTCCAAGATGATATGGGTATATAAATATTGCAAAGGACAAAGATCCAACATAATTATTTTATGAAGTTATGAACCTTAATTATTAATTTGTAACGCAGAATAATTTCAGATGGTCAGAAGTGCTGCTTCTTTTGAATACTATCAAGTAATAAACCACAAGGGGAACTAACTCGGATAGATTTACATAGTTTGGAATGAATGAAAGAAATTGGCTGTAGCAGGATTTTAACCAACTCCCTTTTTATTATTGTACCGGCGCTCTACATACGAAGTGAGCTATCCAGCCCTATGTGGGAGACACTAAGCACAATGGTTGAAGACCAGGGCCAAATTTCATAAAGCTGTAAAGCAAAAAATAATGCTTAGCTAATTTCTTTGCTAAGCAAAAAAAAAAATAAAAAAAAATAAAAAATTGAGTTGGGCACTCGCTGCAACAACGTAACGGAATAATGTCTGGAAATCATTTATGTTATAATTTTTTGTGGTTAGTCCCAGGTATACAGTTGTAGGCATGCTCCAATGGGTGAGGTGCTGTGCACAACGGCGCTATAACAACTGGATTCGGGTTTTCTTTCCCCTTTGAAATAATCTTCAAATTCGGTACATGTGCATAAGACAGGATTTGGCAGTGTTACAGTACAAAACCCCTCGTGTGGTGTAAACAGAAAAATATGCAACCCGGCTGTATGCTACTTGATGTTGATGATATGTTGGGTATCTGATAGAGGCGTTATCACGGCCCATTCGCGGCTACCCTCCGGTGGTCGATGTGTGGTAATTCTCGAAGGATCAGTGTAAATTGCTAGGGAGCGTGTCCTCTCCCAGCCCCTTTAGATCCGCTTCTGATTCCCAAATAAGATTACAGAAGCACTAGGGAAATGTTTCGTTGAGCAGGTGCTAGTTTCTGAGAAAATCCGGCTTTAGGATTTAATCAAAGGCGGAATGGTTACAACTGCTAAAGTTGATTCTTAAAAGTGCTTCGAGTGATAACATACCTTAAAAACACTCAAAAGTTGCATATCACTCTAAACACTCTTCTGGAAGCAGTTAAGATCATAAGAAATAAAACATAGTTTCCATGCTTCAAATATTTTACTTGCAGCCCTAAAGCTATAAGGTTTGAAAATGGTTTCATTTCCCTGGGAGCTACCATCACAAAAGATTATTTTCCCCTTTTTGTGTTAATGCGAAAATCGAAAGTATGTGCGATCCCTTGACAGTTAGAGCGACGCAAAACTAAATTGACTAAAATTAATTCAAATGTGTCCTCCGAGAGCTTCTACTCGAATCGTGTTAAAGCCCACTATTCAATCACAGACATTATCTGGAGACGTCAATTTAAGAACGGACCTGGTGTACTATTTATAACACGATTCTCATTGTAATACTGAGAGAAGGTGTGTGGTTTAAGTCTGCAATGCACTTTTAGCATTTCCAACCTTTTGACTATTCATGCAACTCAAATGCCGATTAAAAAATGCCAAAGTATGTTCTGATAGATTAAAGGCGGGGCTGACAGGGTAAACTGTCAACGATCAGATCCTCACTTGATGTGTCCTGGGCATTATGCATAAAATAACAGACCTGTGAAAATTTGAGATCAATTGTGGAAGGGGGTCTAACTAAAGACTGTAGAATGGATGATTTTGAAGAACATGGCGGGGGGGGGGCGGTATAGGGGCTGTAATGTAGAATGAATGATTTTGGAGGACCTGCATGGTGAATGCCTGGTGACTCTAAAGAACGGAGGAATTTGGAAGACAAGGGAGGGACTCTACCGTGGTCATCAAAGTTGCCGGGAAAGAATGAAATATTTATGACCGAAACTGCATTTTTTTGTTTACATCTACTTTTACATTGCTCTTTACCAAGTATAGCAAGTGTCGCGGGTTCGAATCCCTTTCGAGATGCCTGTGATTTTTTTTCACATGACTCGGGAAAGTACTGAGTATACAGTGTTTAAACACATGGGTAAAAAAACAAAATTAATATTTTTTATCCCCGATGCAAATTTAAAGACAGTGGACACTATTGGTAATTGTCAAAGACCAGTCTTCTAACTTGGTGTATCTCAACATATACATAAAATAACAAACCAGTGAAAATTTGAGCTCAATTGGTCGTCGAAGTTGCGAGATAACAAAGAAAGAAAAGAAAGTACTCAAGAAAGGTTTGATGATAATAATTATTTTGAGTAATTACCAATAATGTCCACTGCCTTTAAACATCTATTATTAACCTTTACAGCGAGTATCACGCAGAAGCTCGTTATACTTGGAATCAGTGGTGGATATAAATGTCATAACCACGGTAGTATGACATAATTTGATTCCATTAATTATGAAAAGAGAAAGAAAACAACTCAATAAAAACGAGTCAAATGAGATTCTATTTTTGATCAACTCTGCCAATAGACATTGCGCTTTGTCTGGAGTATACCGTCTGAGTCTAGAACATACAATTTGATTGAAACAAAAAGCACGTACTTCATTCTTTACATAATCCTTAACCTGAGGGGCATATACTTAAATTTATCTTTGCTGTGTGCGGGTTTTGTGCAGATCAGTTATTCAGATGGATTGAGTTTATCTATCTTGGCTGTAGAGTGTGCTTCCTGAAAAATGTAGTCTGGAAAATGCCACTCTAGTCTTTCACAAACCTTTGATATGGTATCCCTTTAAAAATCGATTGTAAATATACAGTTCTCGCCAATTCTGTTTACTCATATTTCCCATGTGAAAAACCACCTTTAGGTAAGTTTGATGACTAGACCGTTTGCACAGAGCAGATTATTATGATTTTATGACCCGCATAAATATTGCGGTACATGCTGGTTTTATTACAATTTCGCACAGTGTCGAACCACTTTTTATTAACACAATTTCCAAAACCACCGATCAGAGCGACCAGTACCCGACTGTGTTTCTGCAGTGCGTGTTTAAAGCAATCGTACAACATCGGTAAACAGTATTGTCCACAGGCACACACTTCGTGTGTCACAACTTAAAAATATATATAATTTATAACAAACCTGTGAAAGTTTAGGCTGAATCGGTCATCGGAGTCAGGAGAATTAAAAGGGAAAACCCACCCTTGTTTCCGCACGTTTCGCCGTGTCATGTGTTTAAAATAAATCCGTTATTTTCGATATCGAGAATTTATAATTGTTTTAATTTTTCCACAAAAAGTAAAGCATTTCATGGAATAATATTTCAAGGGAAGTCTTTCACCATTACCCCCTGTAAACCCTGTAAGTTATTTGTAAATCTTTGAACTTTTAACTGTTGTTCTGTTTTCACAGGTTTGTTATTTTATATATAAGTTGTAAAACACGAAGTGGGCCTTTGGACAATACTGTTGACCGAAAGTGTCCAATGGCTTTAAGAAAGTGTACAATGGCTAATTGTGAGGACAAATAACAAGTGTCTAACCTTATGCTTAACATTGTGTAAAAAGCATTACATGCGATTACCTTCTAGTGAAACATTTTTCACAACTAAAACATCTTCTTCTGAGAAAGAGTGTTATTTTCCCCCACTTATATGAGGACTATTGCCAAATGAGTGCATTACGAAACTGAAGTGGTTGGTTCCCCCTGCTTTATCAAAAACATAACATAGCGTAATACCATTTACAATTTTTTTTTTTTTTTTTTTTTTTTTTACGGGAGCGGGGGATTAAAAAAGAAACACGGCTTTTGTTTCGTACACGTTTTAAAACAATAAAGCTTATATTAACGGGAATAATACGAAAACAAACATGGTGATAACAATGTTCACTTCGAATGCTCAGTGTTTTTGGACTCTGACGTTAAGTCAGACTGACATAGACCAACTGTGTCTGTGCGAGATTCTATTATAATAGTCAAAAATACGGTTTTAGATCGGTGCTAATTATTTTGTTTTGGCTGATGTTTACTAATCATGTCCTCTGTCTTTGTGGACATCGTGATAATATTAATTCATTGGTACATCATTGAACTTTGCTCGGTTTGGTTCAACAAATAATGAGCCACGCTTCTGCAATCGATGTCGTTAAATTAGTTATTTATTGCATTTGAATGACCTGGTCTAAAGGAGCCTCTAAAAACGTATCTTGGCTCATTTTAAATTGGACAATTAGATGAAAGTGCATCATACGGATACACGAAATGAAATCGATCCATGCGGGAAAAAAAGAATCCATGATACCAAAAAAGTCCCATCAGCAGTCTTGCAGACGAATTAACATAACCAACTGAAAACCAAACCACGTGCAACAGACAACATTAGTTCTATCAACAGTACCCGTACCTTTAAAACAGTGAGACCTTATACCATCGTGGGTACACACTGCATTACCATCTCAAGCAGGCATTTTGCGTTGAGAGAGAGAGAGAGAGAGAGAGAGAGAGAGAGAGGCCGAGCGAGCTAGCCGCCCACACTGACTGTTATATCAGCATGCAGGCCCAGTGACTCCATTGTCACTTAACGAAGCTTCGATTCGATGGTCGGAGTACTGGATAGAGTCTAGCCAATGCGGTCCCACTAGTGTCTTTCTAAACCGTTAACAATCGACGATGAGCGGATGCAGAGGCAATTTTATGTCCAATAATTGTCTAAGAGGAGTGCTTACTTCCTCTCTTGTTGACCTAAATATTTCCCGGAAAAAAAGCATAAACAATCAACTAGTATGATCGTCAGAAACAGGGGTATTTGTGTTGTAGTAAGTGTAAAAGAAATGTAGGATTATTCGCTCAATTAAACAAACGAAGTCGGTGTATTGAAAACACTTCGAAGTGACCAATATGTAACTAGTGGTTATTCTACACAACGTGTTGGTCAATTGCCAAAAAGAGTGTCTTCGTGACGTCTGACTGCTCGTGCGCATGACGTGTCGCAGAAAGAATCACCGCACATATTTTTCTTCTTCTACCGTGTGCAGTGCGTGCGGCATTTTTAATGCCAACCAACTTGAAAGAGAAGTATTTGTATTCTAACTCTTCACCATAGCTGAACCAACCAACATGTGATTTGCAGTTTTTGAAGCAAGAGTCAGAGAAAATCAACTTCTTTAGTCTGCGCTGGGTTGGAAATTGGAACGAAGGCTGTTCCCGAACAGATTGCGCCTTAATGACAAGTCCTCGTTGTTGAATATCGGTATTGGACTCTGACACGAAATACTTGCCTTGGTGGAAGACGTTCGTACAAACCTACATCAATCAAACACGAGGACTTGTGTAGCTTGGAACAGGTAAGTTATTGTTTTCCATTGTTATGATTACATAACTGACAATTTCATCCGTGCTTTTAGGAATGGGTTACCTACTTCCAATCCGTACAAAAATCACACAACATCGGTCTTGGTATTGCGCGTTCACATAAAAACATTGTTTTCTACATAACCAGTTGGGTTACCCCTTTGTGTTGATAAATGAAGGCTTTTGCATTTGTTGAATTCGATGGGGTATTGTGACCAATGTGGTAGAATACTGTTGCTTAAAGAACAGGAATGGAAGTCCCCTCATGTTCTTTTGAGGGGAGGACACTTAGCGTCTGGCAATGTTACTAGGCGGGAAACCGGAGACCGAACGGAACATAAATTAACTTGAAAGAGGGCTGCGCATCCATTTACCTGGACGATACTAGAAATAGACCATTGATTAAGGACATACATTAGTACTGGATGTAGGAATGGGTTTCGCGAAGGCGTTTCATCAACCACTTGAGACTTCGTTGTATATGTAAAATGCATCTGGACAGATGCAAATGTTGAATCGAAAAACTGTGTTGATAAAACTCACCCAATCGTTTGTAAGTTTAGGAAAGTGGAATGGAACGTATTGCTTTGTGCGTAGAATCTGTAAGTTAAAGACACTGGACACTATTGGTTATAGCTCCAAATAATTGTAAGCACCAAACTTGCATTGGTAACGAGTAATGTAGAGTGCTGTTGATGGTATAAACAATGTGAAAACTACCTCATCCGAAAAGTATTGTTTAGAATGAGTTAATTTTCTACTCAAGTATCAAAATACTTCAGACCTTAAAGGATGGACACTATTGGTAATTACTCAAAACAATTATTATCATAAAAACCTACTTGGTTACGAGGAATAGGGAGCTGTTATTAGTATAAAACGTTGTGAGAAACGGCTCCCTCTGAAGTAACATAGTTTTTGAGAAAGAAGTAGTTTTCCACGAATTTGATTTCGAGACCTCAGATTTAGAATTTGAGGTCTTGAAATCAAGCATCTGAAAGCACACAACTTTGAGTGACAAGGCTGTTTTTTCCCCATTAATGTCTCGCAATTTCGATGACTGATTGAGCTTAAATTGAGCTTAAAGGCACTTGACACTATCGGTAATTACTCAAAATAATTATTAGCATAAAACCTTACTTTGTAACAAGTAATGGGGAGCTGTCGATAGTATGAAACATTGTGAGAAACAGCTCCCTCTGAAGTAACGTAGTTTTCGAGATTGAGCTCAAATTTTCACAGGTTTGTTATTTTATGCATATGTCGAGATACACAAAGTGAGAAGAATGGTCTTTGAAAATTACCAATAGTGTCCAGGGTCTAATAAGCACTTTAATGAATCTGAAAGCATACAAACAATGAACAACAAAGGTGTTTTTCCTTTCATTATTCTCCTGCTTCAATGACCATTGAACACAAAGTTCACAGATTTGTTATTTTTATGCATATTATGTTGGATAACCAGGTGAGATTACTATTAATTGGCAATTACAAAGATTTCCAGTGCATGACTTAAACTAATTCTCCAAAAATGATGACTCCATCCCAGTGCCCAGTGTTATCCTGCCTTTGGTTTTGGAATGATGCTCTTGCAAATCGGTTCTTAATCTTACAATTTTATTTCATTGATAAGCACTGCTTCAAATAAAAAAAATATACAAATCTCATTTCAACTTCAACGGTATTCCCTGTTTTTTGCAGAATAGTAATCTCCTTTTTTTTCTCAATGATGTAACGACATAGAAATTGTAAATGTTTTCAATTATACAAGATTTGCTTTTATTGGAGTTTCCTTTCACATAACCGAGGAAGAATAAGTAATCAAAATAGTTTTCAAACATCAATTGTACTGTTTTTTCACTCACCCATGAAGTCCCTTACAACCCGAGTCTACTGCCCGTGGCATAAGTGAATCCTTAAATTTCAGGTGCCCTGACGTTGTTGGCGATTTAACATATTGATCCAGATCTTCTGCCAAATTTGATATCACGGCACCCGCCACATTGCCTCCCAAAATTCATTTCAAGTAAAAACAGACGTGCTACAGCAACAAGAACGTGACTAAAAAATAACTTCGGGTGCTGTCTAGGAAATTCACCATGACGAACAGAACTTGAAGGGCCTTTTAAAAATTCCTCGAGCCAAAATGATGTTCAGTCGGTGGTTGTATTATGATGGTTGTGTGGCAGCAGAGGTGGAGATACACACTAAGGAATACCCATGGGAATAGCTGGCATATTTTCTTCTTCCAGATTCACCTCTAAATGGGTTTAATTTATGAAAATTCGGAGGTACTTTTTTGCTGAAGGTGCTGTTTCTTAAGGTTGTTTAAAGGGTCTGTTCATGTTGGGCAATGACTAAACAATCAATGCCAATACAAACTTACGTGGTAAGAAGTAAAGCAGCTTTAACTAGTTAAAGCATTTTGAGAAATGTTCCACTTCGAAGTAGGTAATGCAGTTATGGTAAAATATATCACTTTTTATTCCCCAAATTTAAATAATAAAAAATATTACCCCACACGATAACGCGTTTCAGAATGTGCATTCTTACAGCGTTTATTCATTCTGATGCTTGGACAGAATTCGCTCTGGAGTTTCGTTGATATCTCAAAGACCACCTTTTAAAACAACATGTTATAATGTTAATTTTAACGTATTATATAAGATTAATACAAACGAACGGTTCCATAAGCCGAAGGTATAAAATGCCCATTTAAAGGGTATATGTACTTTTTCCTAACAAAAAACACAATGTCCACAGATTTACATTAAACTTACACAGTTTGAAGATTATGATAGTAGAAAGCTTCCCTTGAAATTTTACTTACTGAGGTGCTGTAGTTTTTGAGAGATGAGCAAAAGTAATAATTTTCGTCTATGTTTTAGCATGTAAAAACGTATTAATCAGTTATGCTATGGTTTTGGTATAATAATCATAACTTGTTAAGGGGATTTTACATGCTAAAATAGTTTTGGTCTCATGACACCAACATGATTTTGTGACTTGTTTTACTCATTTCTCAAAAACTACACAACCTCAGTTAGTAATATTCGAAGGGAAGCTTTCCACTATCCCACTATATCATTATCTTCAAACCCTGTAAGTTTAATGTAAATCTGTGGACATTTTGAAAAAGTACCCGAATCCTTTCACTTAGAGCCATTGGACCCTTTCGGTAAACACTATTGTTCAAGGCCCACACTTCGTGTATCACAACTTCTATATCGAATAACAAACCTGTGAAAATTTAGGCTCAATCGAGCATCGGAGTCTGGAGAGAATAACGGGAAAACCCACCCGTGTATCCGCGCGTTTCGCCGTGTCATGACATGTGTTTAAAATAAATCCGTAATTCTCGACAACGAGAATTGATATTGTTTTACTGTTTTCTCATAAAGTAAAGCATTTCATGGAATAGTATTTCAAGGGAAGTCTTTCACCACACCTTCTGTAAACCCTGTAAGTTATTTGTAAATCGGTGAACTTTTTGTTTTCTTTCTGTACCAAAAGGGTCCAATGGTTTTAGTCACATGTTTCTACGAGGATCCAAATAGTTTATGGTGACTTAGGGCCTGCCCACAATATGGAAAGACGCGCAAAGGTTAATCCGAAGTACAATGGTGTGAAAAGTGAAGTAATTACCTTCCTGTCTGTAGTAATTCTGAAATCATATTAAATATGCAAAATCAACATCATTTTACGGCACTATCCATGATAATTACATTTCATTATAGAAACAAAACCTACGATTTTCTTCACTCTAAGCAGGGGAGTTTTTTATCAAAGAGATTATGCAAAACGAGTGTTTTGAGTGACGCGCCAGCCGCTCAGAAATCGCATGAAGAAATAAACTAGCATTGACATGTTTTTCATTCTTGAGCTCAGCGAGACGTAGTAATTTAAAATTTTAATATGACAGCTGAGAGCGAGGGACATAAAAAAGCAGTTGGTGACGGCAAGATAATCGAACTCGAGGTATATAGATGGTTATTAAAGGATGGGTGGTCACTGCAAAACTTCAGACTCGCTAAAAGCGAAAAATATTGTCATTGGTTCACTGGGTGATTATTTGATAGGTGATCTCTTGTAGAGAGCAAATCAATGGTGTGTGACTTGTTTTATTTGAATCGTGAACTGTTTTTTTTTTCAAAAGCGAAGGAAAACAAAAGAAAGGGGGAAATGATAAGAAGAATACAAAGCGGGAAGAACAAACAAGATGTGTTCGTGCACATGTAAGAAACTTCTATTCACCCAGCTGGGTTTGTGCACCAAATTCTTACTTTGTTCTCCCATGGAAATAATTTATGAAGGAAAAATTAATGGCCAATCACATTTTGAAAACAACTGTAAAACAAAATTGCTAGCCTATATATAAATATATATTTGGTTTGCGGTAACACCATGCATGTGTGTATCTTCTTGCCAGGTAGAGTTTGTTCTTAGAGAACTGTCTTGCTTTAATCTTGCTATGTATAATGATTACCAACAAAATCAAAACTTGTAGTTAAAAATGAACCCGTTTGTTGACCGATGAAACATAACCCATTGTTTACTTACTACTCGCCTTGCCATAACAATCTAAACAGTTTTTTATCGAGACCATTAAAAGTAAAAATAGGGCATCACTGAAGGTGTATGTAAACCCACTTCCCCATGCTGTCCTTTGCTGGTTTCCAGTTTCAATGTATGTCATTATTGCAAGTCCTTTTCCCTTCAAGGTAAGGGATGATAAATTTGTTTATGGTACACAATAATTTGAGCCATTAAGATTGCCTAAATGATGTCAAAGACTTCCAAGCAGTATGTTGATACCTTGTGTGTTGCCCCTAAATGTAGTCCGAGCCCTAAATGTCGCTTGACCTAAATAAAGCCCAAAACCCGAACCTAAATGTCGCTCGGACCTTAATGTAGCCCCAAACATGTACCTAAATGTCGCCCGAACCTAAATGTAGTGCCAAACCTGTACCTAAATGTCGCCCGATCAGCCCCAAACCTGTACCTAAATGTCGCCCGATCAGCCCCAAATCTGTACATAAATGTCGCCCGGACCTAAAAGTAGCCCCAATACCTAAATGTCAAATAGGCCTATATGTAGCCTATAATTGTTAATAATCACAAATTGTTATTATTGGATATCCGTCACTTAGTGACTCTCAAGGGGCCTCGACATTCAGTATTTTCATGCAAGGTTTTGTGGAGCTTTAGTTTCAGAAGTAGAAGTATCAAACCAATTCGTTATTGCACATAATGGTTCAAATTTGGTGCTACGGTGCAATATGCAGCTAATTTAACATCAAAGGAACACCGAGTCGAACCCCTTCTCTTTTAGAAAAGTGCACTAGGTTCTTTAACGTCAATTAAACAATTATCATAATTTTCGGGATCCTTAAAAATAAATCAAAATCATTATAATAAACACAATGTGTGTAGTTGTTGTTGTCATCACGCATTCTCCACTTAAAGAAAGTAAAGGTCATAAACTAGGAACAGAAAGATGAATCTCTCCTTGTAAAAAAAAAAAATAATACTTTCATGATGCGAAGTATATTTGGGCTAGAATGAAACCTCAGGATCATGATGGAAGTGTTTGACAGTATTGTCACCAGAGGATTGCCCGATTTTAATAGGAACCATTTGGTGTCATCATTGATAAAATGTCTTCCTAACCAGGAGACTAACAACCCTCCTCTGGGATGGTTGTTGTTGACAACTCTGGCTCAGGAAAGCATGATCAGAATATTATTGAGTGTTTGTGGATGTTTTCATTCTACAATAGTTCCCGCGAAAAGTGTCTGAAATGTCTGATTTGGGAATTGAGTTTAACCCAATTTGTCAGGTTTGTCCCCTCTGGTTAGCGTATAAACCATTTTCACGATGCATTTTTTATGAGGATGATAGTGCAGATTTATTGTTGTCACTTGAGGGGTTCCCTGATTAAGGATTGTAAAATGTACCCATCGGAAAAAGGTTGGTCCAATAACGGTATGTCCCCAGAGGGTTATTATGTAAACATATTTTTTAGGCTGTGAAACGTAACAAGGCTGGATATATCGAAGCACACGTGTGGTAGTTGTCAAAGACCATATTCACACTTCGTGTATCCCACCACATGCATAACATTATAAACCTGTGAACATTTTGGCTTAATGGGTAAAGGAAGTTGTAAAATCAATGAAAGAAACGCACTCTTGTTAGAATGCTAAGAATTATTGTCTGCTTTCAGATGCCTGTCTGAAGCCTTTGTCAGATTTACCTCTTTTTCTAAATCTACTGTACTTCAAAGGAAGTCGTTTTTTGCAACGTTTTATATTATCAACAGCTTTTAATAACTTGTAGAATAATTAACACAAACCTGCCTTTAAAGTTGGATCGTTCGTTGTGATGGCCTTTTAACAATTACTTGACAAATAATGGATTAGGCAATACCTTTTTACTTGCAGTACCATTTGTGTATTATCATCATTTTAGAGAACACATTTACACGGAAGGCTCATGTTGACGCCATCCATGTTACGTCATTACTTACCTTAATCATGTGTCAGATGTGCCATTTCGGGAGTCTGTATTTTTGATTACATGCAATTTGACTTTCAAAGTGGAAGACGATTGCCAGACATCGTGGTAGGGAGTCTGCACAAGGGGTCCGGAGCAACCACTTGAGAGCCCATTATTAAAATTAGTTATTATTCCGTCTTCCACGGCCTCTGCTTATGGTGCCCAATACACGCACGCAGCACACATCATTAAATGCACTGGACACTATCAGTAATTACTCAAACAAAGTAATTAGCATACAAAATGACTTGGTAACGAGCAATGGAGATATGTTGATTGTATAAAACATTGTTAGAAACTGCACCCTCTGAAGTAATGTAGTCTATTTAAGAGAGAGGTAATTTCTTAAATATTAAAGGGTTTTAGGCCTGAAACCCTTCATTCGGCATCTGAAAGCACATACACTGGGCAACAAAGGCATCTTTTCTTTCGTTATTTTCTTGCAAATTCGATGACCAATTGAGTCCAAATTGTCACAGATTTGTTGTTTTACGCATGTTGGAATACACCAAATGAGAATGCTTGTCTTTGACATTAACCGAAGATGTGCAGTGCCTTTAATTGAAGATGCCGTTTTTGACCTGAAAGTGATGATGGAGCGAGTAATTACGCGTGCGTGTGAAATGTATTTTATGACATTGCTAATAATTCGGTTTGATGCGTCTGCCTATGACGCATCAAGTCCAATGCGCGGTATTATAGTGGCACTGGCAGGCGTTACAGGCACTGGGTATCATTGGTAATTGTCAACGTTAAGTATTCTTAATTGAAGTAACCCAAACACATGCATAAAATAACAAATCTGTGAATATTTTGACCCAATTGGTCATCGAAGTTGCAGGAGAACAAAGACAGAAAAAACATTTCGGTTGCACAAATGTGTGTGCTTTTAGATGCCTGAGAAAGGCTTTAGGCTTAAAATCAGTGGACTGGTAATTGTCAAAGACCAGCCTTCACAGTTGGTGTATCTCATTATATGCATAAAATAACAAACCTGTGAAAATTTGAGCTCAATTGGTCATCGAACTTGCGAGATAAAAATGAAAGAAAAAAACACCCTTGTCACACGAAGTTGTGTGCGTTTAGATGGTTTATTTCGAGACCTCAAATTCTAAATCTGAGGTCTCGAAATCAAATTCATGGAAAATTACTTCTTACTCGAAAACTACGGCACTTCAGAGGGAGCCGTTTCTCACAATGTTTGATACCATCAACCACTCCCCATTACTCGTCACCAAGAAAGGTTTTATGCTAATAATTATTTTGAGTAATTACCAATAGTGTCCACTGCCTTTAAAGGAACATTACAGAATTGTTTTTTGCTAACAAAACAGTTGCTGGTAGTATAAGCACTTTATGTAATCCACCATATACATAAACTGACACACGTAGAAGTTTGAAATCGATCGGCCATCTGGGTCACGAGAGAAAAGTGAAAAAACGATTACAAATTTTGCATTGCATCGATGCCAAAATGAAAATGAATAAAACGCTCACTGAACGATAAACTCCAAACGCGAAGTTAGATTATTTATTTCTTATCAAAAATGACAGTTCAGACAGAAATATTCCAAGAGATGTTTTCAACTATCATCATCAATAGACCGTGTAAGTTACCAATTCTGTAACTTCCCTTTAAAGTCTTTCTCAAATGCAAATAATTTTCTTATAAAATACGTTACTTCATAGGGAGCCGTTCATAGCGATGTTTTATACTATACACAGCATTCCGTTGCTAGTTTCCAAGTAATTTTGTTGTGCTTATCAATATTTTGAGTAATTACCAAACGTGTCCAGTACTCTAAAGTCCTGCTGTCCAGTTCACGAAATCGTTATCTAACCTAAAGAAAACACATCTAATTGATGCATCGTATAACCAGTCTCGAATGGATAAGGAACAAGGGACACTATTTGTATAAATCGCTGATTATTCGTGTTTTCATTAAGCAAACATTCACCCAAGCAATAATCAGTTGAGTATATTTAAACACTGTAGTAGTAGTAATACATTTTGTGGATATCACAAGATGCAATCTTAAAAGTTGAAATGATTTAGATGGGACTGATTATAAGGAGACGATGGACAAGACTGATAGTTTAATCTTCTAAATGGGCAAACTGTTCCCATAAGACGAAGTGGCCCAAAGTCCACAGTCTCTGGGAGGCTGTACAAACTCCAGGTTATTACCAGATCAAATCCAATCTCATGAAAAACAACTCTACTGAATGAAAGATGATGCATTATCAAACACCAAGGGATCATTTTGCAGAACGAAATGTTATCGCTTTTCGATAAAAAAGCTTAATTCATGCTGAAATTGATTTGGGGGTTGTCCCAGATGAGTCGTAGAACTTGGGCCGAGTGGTCCCTCCGCTGATGGGGTAAGATAAATCTCCGCGGTATGGGAGAGACAGCCATATTACAATGATTTGTATTTGACTATTTGAAGTGATT
The DNA here is from genome assembly GCF_032118995.1 of Asterias amurensis. NCBI lineage: Eukaryota > Metazoa > Echinodermata > Asteroidea > Forcipulatida > Asteriidae > Asterias > Asterias amurensis. The sequence continues at coordinate 1,564,260 of NC_092656.1, forward strand.
GTTCGGAAAAGAACTGTAGAGGGTACAAACAACATGATAACCAACTTCTCTCCCCTTTTTTTTTGGAACAACCATAATCTTCCAAGAAATATCTTGTTATTTGTCTCTCTCAAAACAAACGCATTTTCTTTTTTTATTATAAGTGTGCAAGCATTGTTTTATCGATTCACAATTTTGTACACCGTTCTAGGTCAGTTCAGTTTGGGAATAACTGAGTACGGTGTCCCTAAAGCGACATGTAAAATAAGCGGCTACAAAATTTGAAAGTTTATTCGCCCCTCGGTATTGTACTTCGTTCCTGCAAAATAACTAATCGTTGCCCGAAATCGTTTCATTAGATTTAATTTATTTTCCCCCTCTCGAAATACGTTATCGTTGCCTCGAAATTGTTTCATCTCGATTCCATGAACGAAGTATATCAATTCGAGTTAACGAAATAATGCTACACATTGGAATAAAGAATAATTCCCAGGTATTTAGTGTTATTGGATGTGGTTAACTTTACAAAAAGGCTTGGACCAGCAATTACTAAACCAAGGGAGTTACACGGGTTTGCTGTATGTCTTTTACTTTAAACTAGAGATAGCTAAATATGATTCACCCAAAACATCCAACTCAACAACCATCCACTTGAAATGTTGACGACCGCAGAATGTGAGTGCCTGGTGTCTTCCAAAGTGTTTAGTGATATAAAACAGCATAATACAAAATCAAGAGAGCTACCCGAGTTCGCTATTGATGTGGATAATGACTTTCACCTTGAATTGTAGACCATGTAAAACATAACTCGACATTCATCCACGTAAATACTCCCATCGTGTCGACCGCATAACATGGTACTTAGTGTTAGTGGTAATGGTAACTTTAAAAAGGCTTGAACTACAAAATCAAGGGAGATATACGATTCGATATTTAGATACATAATGGCATTCACCTTGAAATAGAGACCCGTATATCATCACTCCCACATACAACTACCTTGACAACCATCTAGTACGTAAAATGTTGACAACCGCAGAATGTTGGTGCCTGGTTACTCCCAAAGTATTTAGTGTTTAGGTCAACTTTAAAGGCTTCAACGAGCAAATACAAAACCAATAGAGATATCACTGTCAACATGAAGTCTCTCGCCAGTAAACTGACATCGCTGAAGTGTGCTATATTAGCAAATTATTTACATCCCAGATGCTAGTTCTCCCATGACATAAAAACTTACCTCAACGTGTAACACGGATAAGTTTCACTTTCATTTATTCGGCGACTCTTTTCCCCAGTATGGTGTGTCCTATGGAAACATCTTAAGCCCCTTTCACACGAGAGCAACTTAGCTAGCAAGGGTCCCTTGCTAAATTGTACCATGGTTGTAAACTTTTACAAAGTGTACCTCGTGTGAAAGGACAACAATTTTTCTACTGTCCAAGTTCTCTTGCCGATCTTGTCCAAAACATTGCTACATTTTACAACCATGGAAAATTTAAGCAAGGGACCACAGTTAAATTGCTGTCGTGTGAATAGCACTTTAAATTTGAATTTGAATATTTTAGGGAAATGCTTACACGCCACCATTTAAGTGGACCATGGTGCAACAGTTTGTCTTTTTTGTATTTGTGTTTACCTTTTAAATTAAATTAAGACAAACCTACACGAAACGTCATCTTCTGATTTTTTGTTTTTTATTTTTAAATAATAATAACAAGTAAACAATGATCTGTCCATAATTACCCTTTTCATACAATTTAATTTCGTGAGCATAAGAATCGACATAGTTGTTGAAGGATTTTCTTACTTTCCTCTCATTTGAATGTGTGAGGATTCACAATCGTGCGCATTGATCACTTAATTTGGTGGATTTTGGCACCTTACTATTACCCAGGTTATTATTATCTTTAAAAACGAACACTTCATTTTGGGTTATCATATCAATAACACATAGTAACATTAAGAGACAATTATACAGCGCATACTGTTTTTAAGATTGATTTTAAGACATTATTACTAAAACAGTAATTAGGAAATTAAAGTTGAAGCAAAGAACCCCAAACCCTGGAGTAAAAACCACAACAAAAAATACCAAAACGTTCGACACTGGCTTTTATATGTGCTGCTATCCCCTTGCAAACGGCACACCAATGCACCGACCAGTATTGATTAAGTGCCACCTTTTATACGCATATTGATATATTACAAATCCCCTCTCCATTTACATGAAAAAAGACCGGTAATTGAATTTTCCAAGGTCTGAAATCACTTGAAACACAATACCCTTCTCAATCCTTTGTTCCACATTTCTCTAAAAAAAGAGGAACAAAAACGAAGAAACAACAAAAACAGATACGATGACTTTCCTGTGTGAGATCGATATTTCAATGTTTTGTCAAAAGTGCAATTCCGTGCATTGACCGCTTCCAGGAACACCATTTTCAAAGGATCCTCTTTCAGCAACTGATTCCGGCTCATTTGCAAGTTCACGGACCCTAGATTCCGTAATTGAGTTTGTCAAAGTAGCTCTTAAATGCATCAGTTTTGTAACGGGACACACAACCCGAAACTCGAACAGGTGTATGCCCGGATCTGATGGAATCCTTCCGTGCTGTAATGCCTGGGCGTCCGGGATGACGAGTCCGGAATAATTGACCCTCGTTGCGTATAAACGGTAGCAGGATTTCTGAGCAGGGAATCTACCGAGTTTAGAAGGACGGGCATTTGTATATCACGCCTCAATTGCAACGACAGGTTAGCGTGTAAACCAGTAATTCGGGCAAAATTTTAGTTTTATTGTCACTGTTTATATGACGAGACTCTTCAGTAATTGGAATTCAAGATCTCCCATGATGGCGGTATCATTGCCCTTATATTGATTTTAGCGTATCCGTAAAACAGTTGGATATATTTTGTAAATAAAATAAAAACGGACTAGAAGTAGATATAAGAAAGCTACGAAATGCTCCATCGCCTATATAACAACTCATTTAAAAGGAACATTAATGTGCTGTATGGCATTGTTTTCCACAACAGCAACAACCATTGCTGATATGATGTAGTATCAATAAACATAAGGACGCTACATGAAAAAACCCTTTACATTTCAATCAGCGTCCGATGGGTCGTAAAAGGTTTAGTGAAATACCTATGATACAATTTCACTCATTCTTAATGATCTAGCACCAAAAATAAGTCACTTACACCATTCTTCCATGCTTAGACACACGCTCATTTAACCAATATAATGCATTCTCTTTGCGTCGTGGTCGTTGACGTGTGCGTTATCGCTGCAGTGTGACTCGGCTGTGCGGCCCCTAAATGTAGCCCGAGCCCCAAATGTCGCCTGACCTAAATATAACCCCAATTCTGTACCTAAATGTCAGGTTTGGGGCTACATTTTGGTCCAGGCGACATTTAGGTACAGGTTTGGGGCAACATTTAGGTCAGGCGACATTTAGGGCTCGGGCTACATTTAGGGGCCGCAAACTCGGCCTTTACACACTGAGCTAGGCATGCACAGGTAGACACATGCGAATAAAAGTCTCACAAGTGTTCCTTACTTTGGAACTTGAGAAGCTCCAATAACACTAGTTTAGTAAAACCCGTATTTTCTTGTCTGGGTTCAACCTGTTAGGACGTTCGACATAATTGTATTAGTCGGCAAAGTAAAGTCTGTCCCGACTGAGTCAATATGGCTCATCAAAGCTGTGGTCATTGGCTTTAAATGACTGCACTATTCCCATGGAAATAATACCATTTCATCGCAGGTTGCTCACTAGCTCTCGGTGCGTCAGAAACCAAGTGTACTACTACAAGACCTTCTACACTTCGGGTAAATTTAGATTTTCCCTCATGCAGAAGGATATTAGCATTTCTGAAAACAAAAATGCCACCGCTTTTTTTTTACACTTGATGAAAGAAAGAGGATTTGACATCCTAGCTTTGCATTACAGATAAGAAGCCCCTTACGTGTTATCGCCACCTCATCACGCACGTGCTGTATGCGTCAGTTTAGATCTCGTCTGACATTTGAACTTCCATTGCTTCGCATCACGGCTTCCAGATGGAAAGTTACATCAATGGCACAAGTGATGATAGAAAAGTCAGTAATGAAATTTATAGATCTACGTTCCCATTATAAAGGAAAATACCGGTTTCCTATGGCTTTCCTCTAAAGTCCATCTGGATATCCACCGGCTTTTCTAATTTCATCCCCAGGACAGTAGACCCCTGGTCATCTAAAAATCCATCAACTCCCAGGCTCCATCTCCATTTTCTAGACTCGAATCACCTTATCACCATGGCTGTAGACTAAGATCAATTTGTGATCCACTCGCCTAGAATATTCCTACTTCCTTCAAATCTGTTTATCGAGGTTCCTTTATTTATACTAGTCCCCGCATTTGGAACATTCGTACCTAGAACATCCGCTCGTCTACTTCAGCTGCTACATTTAAGATGTTGCTCAAGAATGAACTGTATCGATTCCAACTCATGTTTCATCCTTAAAGCACCTTGATCCGGAAGCCTAGGATTTATGCGCTTTTTAGTTTGCTCCATATTCACCAACATTACCATGATCTGTGCCTCGGTGGGCAATACCTTCTTCATGATTAAGCCTGATATGTAATAAGTAGGTACAAGCTTGAAACAAGTTTGAGATTTAAGAGAATGTTTCTTGTTTTGTTTATTGTGAGATTGTAACAAGTGTGAGTTTGTACCAACTGTATGGAATTGAACAAGTTGAAGATCATTTGAAAACAAAAATGTCATTCAGTAGGATTTTGTTCTCTCTGTGTTTATAAAGATTTTTGGGAGCATGGTGAAAAAATGTGGGAGTACAGAAGCGTGGTTGCACGAGAATTGTTTTTACATTTTTATGACGTCCCAATACACGGTTCGTATTTTGGGTCCACGGAGTTATCACGGAGATCAAAGTCAGGGAACATCTGTTTTTGGAAAACCTTGTTGTTTCTAACGACTGCCTGGTATCGAAAAACTGATCCACGGCTAAACTCTGTATTAAACGAGCTTATGATTCAGTCAAAAAATTTCAAAATTCTTGATATAATTATTTAGAATCTGGGTCAAGTGCTTCGAGGCTTTTCTTAAGCAACCTGTATGCACATTAAAAGCCGATAATTATTCCGAAATGAAAACATTGGGCAGGGCGCGAGTTATCGGTTCGTTAGAGATTCGCGCTAATACTCACCGAAATGACCCTAAGGTGTTATATTTAAACTGAAGTTGAGGAGCCGGTGTATTGTTGAACTTATTCGGTAGTAAGGTCACTTTATAGAGCCCCCTGTACAAACACACCCATGGTATCTTGGCTGCTGCCCCAAGATATGTTTTCATATAATAACTTAATTAATCTGTGATATGTTCAATTGGGCATGCTCTTGAATACCTTTTTCCAAAAATAATAACAGAAAAGAAAATCGAACAAAAATATTTTAATATTAAACATGGCTATTCTGGTATTATTGGGAAAGACAGTTAACAGAGTGGCTTTAAAGTTCAAATCTGAAAATAAGCAAACAACCTTTATTTGACGTCCGTTTGATGGCTTGTTAGTTTTCTTAATAAATATATCTAGGGTCCCTCATGGTCTATAACGAGGAACCTTTTGGCTGAACCAGGCAGCAAACAAGTTTTAGTATGAATCATTGTTAAGTTGTTGAACGGAAAGAAACAAAAGTGAAATGAAAACAGAATCAAACCTGCCAGTCAAAACCATGCCTTTTGGCGTTTATCGTTAGCTGTATTCATATAGTAATTATGATCAATATACAGAAGTATTAAACAAATTTTTTGGTCACTTTTTTTGAGCCGTTTGCTTAGAATTAGCACATGTTTCGAGCCCAGTGTTCTTTTCCAAAAAACGAGGTGCGTACTTTACAAGCGTAATTGTTACGGAGATTTTATATATATTTTTGTTAAGTACGAATGAAACGTGTTTGTAGATGGAGTGTAAGTATATCCAACCATTCACCAATTAATTTTGCAATACAGATACGGGTGGTTTGACAAACCGAGGGTTATGATTGAGCTTGCAGAAGAACAAAGGGAATTTTGAATTTGTTGTGGACATTGGTTCATTTGGAGACCGAAGACGAACAAAGAAAAACAAAAGTTCCCGCAAACATCCCCCACCCACCCCCCCCCCCCCCTCTAAAAAAAAAACTGGGTCAAGAAAAGTTGTGTATTACAGTCTATTTCAGGATGTTGCGTAAGCCTATTGAGACAAAGAACAACATTGTGCGCCTTAACGCCACATACACAGTGTGGACCAGACAAGTCCATATAAAAATAGGGACTTGAAACACTATGCACACCCACATAGTGTTTTTTTTACATTGTTCAATAACACAATTTAGTTTTATTTCCGTCTCCATTTAGTCAGTTTCTCTTGAAACACAACATTGCCGTTTGAAAAGTAAACCTTACTTACCAGTGCATACCTTTAGCAGCTGCAATCCCACTAATAGGAGTTCGCTGCAATGTTCTAGTGGCCCTATTCCCCTTTTATTGGGACATCAGTAAATGGCACTCAGGTTATTAATTTAAGCAAGTTTCACCGTAAGGCGTTACATTAGTGCGCAACTAAATATAATTACGCTGCGAATGGCCGTTGGGCGTATAGCGCGGCTAGGCTGTGAAACAGCGCAGAAATAACCAAGGTAGGCTTTTAAAGGGACGATCAAGCATTTTGTAAATAATTCTTTCGGATAATCGGCCCCGAGAAATACTTTTGCCTGTGCAAATTTTGTTAAACAATAAAAACATAATTATAATTAACAAGAAAACATATCATTGCTTTCGGTTTTGAACGTATAGCAAAAAAAACAAAAACGAAGTTCGAGTTATGAATATACTAACATACTTCAACGCAGGTAGGAGGTAACGTTAATTTACTATTGCAATAATCGCCCCCTAATTTATGTTTTTGAAAAAAGAAACCTGCAACCGTTTTACAATTCAGTTAGACAATTTCAAGCAAGATGGATTTGACATTATTTGCGAATATATATTTATTGCTGTAATTACCAATTCCATCACACCGTTAGTATGTATAGGTGGGAGACTTTTGCTTTAATTACTAAATTCATACAGTTTGGGCTTACGCACTGTCTTAGGTAAACACACATTTAAATTATGTTTACAATGCGCTATTCTATTAAAGCTTCTGCAATTTCCACGACTACCCATACATATTGCACAATCTCACATTGCTATAAATATCAAAACCTTTGCTTTGAAGAAAAAAAAAGTGATGGCGCGTGATAATGAAAGGGTACGCATTTTCTTTGGTAAACAATTATTTAAATTAATATTCATAATGCGCGACTCTGATTTGAAACCCATGCTTGTGCAATTTTCAAGAATACCTTTATAATATTGCAAAATTTCACCTCGCAAGTATTGACAATTCTTGGTTTTTGAAAAAATAATACACGATGGTGCATAATAATAATAACAAGGTTACGTATTTTCTTCGGTCAACAAAAATTTATTTACATTTACAATGCGCTACTCTGATTTAAAGCCCCTGCTAGTGCATTATTTCAGACTACCTTCATATTGCAAAATCTCATGACGCAAGTATTAAAAAATCTTAGATTTTGAAGAAAAAAAAATATGCGATGGCGCGGAATACTAATATATTCCAAGGACTGGAAAGACTGACTATTATGTCGTTGGACTGACCTTGTTGTCTGTAATACTAAACCTCTTTAGAAAACAAAAATAAATCCGTTGCCGAAAGGTCAGCATTAAACAGTTGGGATCTAGAGTATAGTGTCACGTGTCATACTATGGTTATTAGCTCTAAAACAAGGCGGGGAGGAAATTGTACTTCCTTGTTCTCAGCTCGCCCGCAAGAATTTCAGCTCGACTCGCGGTGGTTTGTGGTTCATCAAGAGTCCTTTACCCTCTCCAGATTGCTCGAGTAGGGCATACATTGTGGTTTAGTTGCTTCAGCGTTACCGTTGACATTATCAATGTTTGGAAATCCCATCCACATTGGACGTTGATAATGTGAACAGGTCCTTATTTGTAGGCAAACTACTTACATGTGGTTTACAATAGTTCAACCAAAATCGGGCTCAATATGTAAATTAATTGGTAATGGTAGCAGCGAGTGACAGACTAGCTGTCTTTGTTTCATGCTTTAAATGATAAAATAAGGGCTAAATAAAGATAAATTCATGTTCAGATGACGTAATTCTGTTCACGTTAAAACGCGTTTGTAGGTTCTTCAGAAAATGCATTTTCTTTCGAAGAGCGTGAAACCCCCCCCCCCCAAAAAAAAAAAAACGAGACAGTGATTAACATCAGGTCATGTATTCGTCACGTAGATGGTCTACAGACAACATACCTCGTATCTGATTCGCATTGCCCTTCTAGCTGGCATGAAAGGAGAGAGCAGAATAAACCTTTTCTTTCGAGGAACGTGTACACAGTTTTTTAACTTGACCCTGTGAAACCGACAAGAAGGACGAGGAAGTGAAGAATAACAGGTTATGTTGTTTATAGATTGTCTACAGACATCATACCTCGTATCTGATTCGCATTGCCCTTGGACATGGAGTTGGCCTGACAGGATTGGCAAAATTAGCCGTTTCTTTCGAGGGGCATGTGCACAAATGTTGAACCTGATCATGTAAAACAATATAAAGAAGGGAAAAGAGTGAAGAGTAACAGGTCGTGTGTTCATATGCAGACATAATACATCGTATCTGATTCGCATTGCCCTTGGAGTTGGCGTGGCAGGATTTTGATTTTTCTAACAAACAAAAGAGTCGTGTGCAAAACTCATCGGCTCTCGATTCTAATCTGCTTTTGATTGATACTGTTATTCAGTGAGGTAGCAGCAACACAGCGAATCGGTGGGCGGTGAGCTCCTGAGAGTTCTAAAGCGGATGGGACGAGAGAGGAGTGTGCAATAAATTATCCTTGCGGGTGCCATCACTGAGTGAAATATAATTATTATTAACACGTCTCCTATACGACCACCAAGGCATAACACTACAGTTTCGCAAAAGAACGGTTGAATTGATATAAACACGTCCCTACCACCGCCACGGTATAACAGTTTCGCAAGATGAATTGTTAAAAAGTTTACAATTTTAATCAGAATACCTTGATTTAACGAGAACTCTATCAGCCGTTGTCTGAGGTAGGCAAACCTGGAATTAAATATTGATACATAAAATGGGTTTCCTCGTTGTACAAAATCGCTGAGAATTAACAACCTGTTTATGAACTTATTCTTGCACCTTTTTGTTTGTTTGTAGGTTTTTCCCAAGTCGTTTTCTCAATAGCCTAATTAAAGTTTCGTTAGTTTTAAAGACAATGGACACTATTGGTAATTGTGAAAGACCAGTCTTTTTACTTTGTGTGTATCAACATTATGCATAAAATAACAAACCTGTGAAAATTTGAGCTCAATCGGCCATCAAAGTAAAGAGATAATAATGCAAGAAAAAACACCCTTGTCACACGGGGATGTGCGCTTTCATGGTGTTTGATTTCGAGGTCTCAAATTCTAAATCTGAGGTCTCGAAATCAAATTCGTGGAAGACTAGTTCTTTCTCGAAAACTACGTCACTTCAGAGGGAGCAGTTTCTCACAATGTTTTATACTAACAACCTCTCCCCATTACTTTTTCGGTTTTGTGCCAATAATTATTTTGAGTAATTACCAACAGTGTCCGCTGCCTTAAGGTATAACAAGAAGAAAATCCTTGGTAACTCGTTTTATCGCATACACGAACAAACCACATTATTCCCGAGTCAGATGAGCTGTGATGCTTAATTCACGGCTGCACTTTATTTCTTTAAATCGCCCAGTGGCTCCAAGTCGTTCTAGAATGCTGGCTAGACAATCCTTGGTGGCGACCCATAGTGGGGCCTCTTTCATTGACTGCACGGCCAGTGTCAGATGCAATTTTGTCCGCCATGCAATACTGTCCACTCCGGACATGCAATCGTTTCTCGGGCTATGCAAAAACCGTCCGGTGGCCATGTACACGACTGGTCGTGTATATGCGCGCGTTAGCGAGCGTGCATGCACTGAACCTATGTACTGCAGCATGAATATTCATGTATTTTATGATTGCAGCGCATACCCAATGGCCGAACATTTCCTATGCGATTCATGACATGCACTTAGCTTGTAAACAAAATAATGGCGAACGTGTTCCGTAGACAACCGTTTTATTTACTGCAAGGACGGTTTTGCACGAAGGCGAACACATGTGCATACGCAAATGTATCCGGGCGGACACAATTGCATTACGCAGCAGAGTCCGGGCGGACACGATTGCATATGCAAAACCGTCCGGCGGACATTATTGCATATGCAATAATGTGCTCCGGATAGTATTGCATAGAGGACATAATTGCATGCGACACCGGCCTTTATGGAAATTGCTGGTGTGGATCTTCGACCAATTAGGTTGGAACGTGGATCAGTTAAAAGTGTGGTCTACTTCACGTGAGGGCGGATAGACTGTGCAGCTTCCTTTAATAATGGTTAATTACGGAAACCTGTATAAGTTGTAACTGTGTACAATAGAAATAGGGATATTGTTCAGATGCATTCTTGTCAACAAAGGGGTTGTTAATGAGTCTGCCTGCTGGACTGGGGCGTTGGCACCCCCAGCTTTATCAGGAGAATCATTGAACTACAACTCGACAAAGTTGTAAGGAATCTCGGAAAATAGTTCTGAAATTAGGTTTAATAGGCCTTTCCCGAAAATTCAACTGGCATATCAATGCTAATTGGCATAGCTCAACTTGTCTTTTCATGGTAATATCATTTCGAACACACTAAACAATTAGTTTTTGTTCTATGTCCGGACACAATGATTCGTACTGAAGAAACAACCTGTTTTTTCCAATAAGAATGTTATTTTGTGCCTACTTAATACTACTTTGCAGAACACATTTTTTTAGGGGGTCAATACCGTTTCGAGGGAACGAAACTGTTAAACTTGGCTCCATATTTACACGTCTGCCGGTGCTGCATAATCCAATCACTTTTTTATTTTATTTTGTTTCTAAAGTTTTTAAATATTTGTTGTAAATTTTGCATTGTTTTTATGCGGTGGCCCTATTAGATACTGATTTAATTCGCTTTTGGGCAGCCCATAGTCTTATTTGAGTGTTAATATATTTATATTTTTTATTTCGTTTTTTGTATTATATAGTTTTTAGCTTTCCGTGAACTGCTCCTTGTTATACTTGACTCGTTTTATCAGCTGCTTCATCGAAAATTTAACAATATGTTTGCCTCAGTCTGGCAAACCGGATCCCTTTGATGTCTCAGTGAAACGTGCTTTTACTCCGAGACCAAGGCATCTTTGGACTCCAATCAAATTACTGCACAGTTAGCCCATTTAACTGCAACTCAGCAAAATCAAGTCTTCATCTTAAACTCTTCCGTAGTTCGGATTAACTTAAAAGGTAAACGGTGGGTTGATTGGTTCTTATCACTAAAGCAAGTTGGATATAATATATTCAATGTATGCACCATGTCAGTTACTGCATTGTGCATCATACGTTTTACACCAGTAAGGGCCTACCTGTGATGGTAATTATGCCTATCTCACGGAGTTGGGGCCCAATTTTATGGCTCTACTTACCGCGCTTAAGATCACCATGTTCCGCTTACTGTGCAAGCACCGAACCACTGCGCTATCTCTGTGTAAGCGAATAATTCCTCGTAACGTGTATGGCAAGCCATATGCCCAATAGTTCGATAAACACTGTTTATCACCGATAAATACTGTTTTTCGAGATAAACATTGTTTATCAATTGATAAACACTGTTTATCGAAAAACTATGTTTATCGAGCGATAAACAGAGTTTTTCGAGGTGATAAACAGACTTTTTCGATAAACACTGTTTATCAAGTGATAAACATTGTTTATCGAAAACAGTGTTTATCGGTCGATAAACACAGTTTTACGCCGACGCCAGATGCCCAACAATTCGATAAACAGTGTTTATCAGTTGATAAACACTGTTTATCGACAGAAACTGTGTTTATCAACTGATAAACACAGTTTCACGCCGACGCCAGATGTCCAATAATTCGATAAACAGTGTTTATCAAGTGATAAACACTGTTTATCGAAAAACTTTGTTTATCAACTGATAAACACAGTTTTTTCGCCGACGCCAGATGCCCAATAATTCGATAAACAGTGTTTATCAAGTGATAAACACTGTTTATCGAAAAACTATGTTTATCGACTGATAAACACAGTTTTTTTCGCCGACGCCAGATGCCCAATAATTCGATAAACAGTGTTTATCAAGTGATAAACACTGTTTATCAAGTGATAAACAGTGTTTATCAAGTGATAAACACTGTTTATCGAAAAACACTGTTTGTCGACTGATAAACATACTTTATCGAAAAACTCTTCATCAAGTGACAAACACAGTTTATCGAATTATTGAGCATTTGGCGTTGGCGAATAACTGTGTTTATCAAAAAACTATGTTTATCAAAAAACCTTGTTTATCAGTTGATAAACTGTGTTTATCGAAAAACTCTGTTTATCAACCCGATAAACACTATTTTTCGATAAACCGTGTTTATCACTTGATAAACAGTGTTTATCGAAAAACCTCTGTTTATCACCTCGAAAAACTGTGTTTATCGCTTGATAAACATAGTGTTTATCAGTTGATAAACAATGTTTATCTCGAAAAACAGTGTTTATCGGTCGAAAAACTGTGTTTATCGGCGATAAACAGTGTTTATCGAATTATTGGGCATATGGCTTGTCATCAACGTGTAGTACGCACGCGGACAAGCTAAACGTTCCTGCTAACCAGTGAAATACACTTGAGGTGAGCGTGTAAGCGCCGATTATTTGCGCACGGTAAGCAGAGCCGTGACAGTAGGTCCTGTACACGTCTGCGCGTGTCTTTTCCTCTGCTTCGCAACCTTCAAAGGATCAATAACGCCATATTGAATGTTCTAGTTTTAAACGAAGGAACGTTACTTATTTTGATCGATTTCATGTCAACAGTTGACCAGACATCCACGTTAGTTAACCGCATTATGGAACTAAATTCCCCAATAAAGATGCAAATGACCATTATAACGCAGGAATCCAAGCCCGTCGAGGTTTGTAACCTTCGCTGATGTATGTAAACAGGTTACTATTATCATTTTAAAGTGGTCCCTTTTTTCGAGTCGATTTTTTTCACCTGAAAAAAAAAAACGAAAAAAAAAAAAAGATCTAGCAAACAAAGTCTGGTTTCCCTAGAGTTCTAGCCTCGACAGTAAACCAATGGGAGCTTCTTTAATGAGGCAAACCGATGTTTACTAACGCATTAACGAGCATCTAGAAGGCAATACTCTTGAATATACTCAGTATTGATTTTGAAAGCAAGGTAGTGTTTGTCGATAATTTATATAGTAATGTGTAATAAGTGAGAAGAAGGGTAATTTCCTTTGACATGATGCAAACTATGGACGCCGTATGATGCTACGCTTTAAACAATCCCACTAAATTTAGAAACGACGCTAAAATTTAAGCGTTTTCACGATGTGTGCTTGGTGGCACAGCAGACGTTTGAAAACAGTTTTGGGGAGAATGGGGACTCAGGCATAACATGGAAGTTGTTTTAATGTAAAACCATGGTGAGGCATAATGTTGGGGAATAAAACCCCGAAAATTTAATGCATTTAATAATCGGTGGGCGTTTTGAGCATCAATATTTTCGACAACAACATTTTTTTTTGTTTATATTTTTTAAACCATACTTTTCCAAACGGATAGTGCTTCGAGCATTACTGCACGTTTACCACAAGCATGTTTGTTCACGAACACCTAGGCTGATTGACAATTCTTTAAACAAACATGAACAACTCGTATAACCAACTCAGAGATTTTCGTTTGAACATTTGCAATATCCTCATTTCTGTGTGCAATATCCACGATAACGGCAACATTTAAAGAAATTCACTCAATATTGACTTGACATTTTAGTTTAAAGTTGGCATGCCAGTACCTCGGGTAAGTATTTATAATTATTAAAAACTTACAAGTGCTAGACAAATTTATATTTTTTTGTTTAGTTGATAAAATAATGAACTAATGTGAATCAATCTCGTGAATAAGTGTAATGCGAAGATAATACGAACGGCAAAGAAAAGTAATGCAACCAAAAATAGCGCCCTAATGGATTATAAATAAACTAAACTAAATGACAATCGAGTAAATCTACTGGTTACACTATTTAAGAACATACACTATAACATAATATTAGATTAACATTAACAAAACTTGGCTTATATAAACAATAGCGTGGTTTTATGACCATTTTCATATGTCGTAAATATTGTGCTCTAAGAAATTTGGTATATTAGTATTTGTTTTAAAAACTTAACTTGAGCATTTTTGAGAAAGGTTATTGGTGCTAATAGACAGAGCTAAGCTTTACGGTTTAGCAGCCCGTTTGCACGGTTTAGTAGCCCGTTTGCACGGTTTGGTAACCCGTTTGCACGGTTCAGTAACCCGTTTGCACGGTTTAGTAACCCGTTTATACTGTTTAGTAACCCGTTTGTACGGTTTAGTAGCCCGTTTGCACGGTTTATGCCCGTTCGAATGGTTTACATAACCTTTCGAACAGTTTACCAATCCACGCACAGTTTAAAGACTTACACTTAAAATAGACACATTGATTGATTCCGTCTACGGCACAGAGATGTCTTTTGCAGTCACCAAGGTTTGATTAATAAAAAACGCTTGTACACGCAATAAAAAGGATGTAATATAGATAAAGCTTTATATTCAAGGACTTCCACGCTCTGTTTTGACATTATTTTGTTTTCTAGTTTAAGGCAATGGACACTATTGCTAATTGTCAAAGACCAGTCTTCTCACTTGCTGTATCTCATCATATGCATGAAATAACAAACATTTGAAAATTTGAGCTCAATCGGTCATCGAAGTTGCGAGATAATAATGAAAGAAAAAACCACCATTGTCACACAAAATTGTGTGATTTCGAGACCTCAAATATTAAATTTGAGGTCTCGAAATCAACGTTACTTCAGAGGGAGCCGTTTCTCATAATGTTTTATACTATCAACCTCTCCCCATTACTCGTTACCAAGTAAGGTTTTATGCTAATAATTGTTTTGAGTAATTACCAATAGTGTGCACTGCCTTTAACAAAATGTTCACAATGTTAAGTTTTCCTTTCGAAAAAAGTCAGGAAGTATTAATAGAGGGCGCTGCGCACAGGCGAACCAGAGCATCTGACGTCACACTTCCGAGGCTCGTGATTTATGCAAAAGAGTGGCCTTAAGCCTTTATTCCCCGTATCTAACCACCTTTCACCTACATCCACAAGCCGACGTAAGTGCGGCTGCCAAACGTCACCTCGGACCAATAAAAACACATAGAAAGCTTACGTCAATGCACGTTTATCCAATGAAATCATTGTATCCAATGAAATCACTGGTTCTGAAAAGCAAGTGTCACTACTTGATTCAAAATAGCAAATGGTTGGTTGCATTCGCACTGCGCTGTCCATTAGCACCAGACAATTTGCTCGAACAAACCGCGCAAACAGGCTACGTAACTATTGGAACGGATTGCTTAACCATGCATATGGATCGCTACAACGCGCGAACGAATTGTTAAACGATGCACATGGAGCGAATTATTACCCCCTGAACGAAGTAGCCCGTGGAGTGTATGTTCTTCACCATCCCTTCCGCGGAATACGTACATTTTTTGCTATAATTCACCCTGTAAAACACTCGATGAATCGTAAACGGTGTAGTGACTTCCCTGTCTCCATAATTCGTTTCTGCTCCCACTTACATGTAACAAGTATGTGGAGCTTTGTCCCTTTCTTGACACTAATAGTAATAACTGAAAAAATTGTAACCTACAATGGTCGTTCATGAATTTTTTTCAACCGTTTAACCTAAATCAAAACATATCACTACACTGGCATTATGCTGATTATTCGCAGAACTGTGTCAGCTTGCATTTGTCATAAAATATATTCTAGTGCCAAAACTACTGCACCTGTATTGGTCATGAAATAATTGGCTTTCAACTGAATATCATGTTTTTCAAGAGGAATTAGTTAGATAGGAAATGCAGATCTTCGCCGGAGCTCGGTTTATAACTAAAGGCCGCTGATCCCTTTTAGACATTTTACAAGTCTTCCTAATTATACCGTTTTTTAGGGCACTACTTAAATTTGTCGGGGTATTTGGTATCGTGTTGCAAAAACAAATGGTAAAACCTGAATAAGGCTGGAGTTGAAGTTGTAGACAATCTCGAGGCATGTTCACGTTTTCTGGCGAAGAGTTGAACTTTAAAGATGTCTTGACTATTACTTTTAAGGCATGGTTTACTTTTGTTTCTGGTGCATCCCGACATGTGCATGACAAACAACCGGTGGCTGAGACAGGCCACAGGCCTGAAGCCTTGCTTAAATTCAAATTTGTAGATGCTCAATATTACCTCTTTCTCTAAAACTGTTTCTTTAAAGGGGGCCTTTTCTTTTCATTGGAGAGGTTTCGCAGAATCACCGATACTCTTACGTGAACGGATACGTCATAATACGTCATCACTTTTTGAGGTCAATGTGACGTACACAGTAACACAAGTCAGAATAGTCGCTCAAAACGGGAATCTGTCGCCATACACGTTAGTAAACAACGATTATATTGTTTTCATGTTTTTGTAGCGGATTGCTATTTTTTAATTTACCAGGTTTTCACCATGTCTATTAGAGGTATCATACATGAATGTAGTTGGACATTTGTTAACCACCATGCTTCAGAAAAAGAGAAATGGCGATTGTCCAGTGGTGCAGCCCACAGACATAAATAACCTTCTTTATGTCTGTGGTGCAGCCATTTGGTTAATAGCGCCCATTTAAGCCTCAAGTTGAGGGTATTCGTTAGAATTTTGCGAAACAAAACTACACAGCTCACTTGACGCGAACGCGCACGGTTCGATATCTGTATGCGTATTCGTATCCGCGACTCTGCGAAACCTCTCTAATAGCTCTGCTATGACCGTTACCAAAGTCATATTAGTTACCTCGTGGAGCAATTACTAGACACCATGCCTTTAAAGGCTCTGGACACCTTTGGTCAAAGACCATCCATTCCGTCGATTTCACCAAACTCTTCTTAACTTTAGGATTAATCTTAGGACTTAGGACGGGTTCAGCTCCGTATCCAAATACGTAGGACGCATTGAACCCATCCTAAGTTAGGACGGGTTACTCGTCCTAACTCGAGCTAGGATTAATCCTAGCGTTTCGTGAAATCAGCTGCAGTATTCTAAATTAAACTTGGTGTATTCCAACATGTGCATCAAATAGTAAATCTGTGAAAATGTTGGCTCAATTTGTTCATCGAAGTTGCAAGAGAACAATGAACGAAAAAACACCTTTGTTGCACGTGTGTGCTTTGAGGTGCCTAATAAAATTATTTGAGTGAGACATGAATTCTTTTTAAAAAGCGTGTTACTTCAGAGGGAGCCGTTTTTTACAATGTTTTATACTTCAAAAGTTCTCAATTGCTGGTTACCAAGGAGGATATTATGCTAATTGTAATTTTGAGTAACTACCAATATAGTACCCAGTGCTTAGATGATAAACTTGAGCTTTTATTTTCTGACTAAAATAGCTTCTTCCTAAAAATACCCCTGGTGTAATGTTCTGAAAAAGTATCATAGTCAAAAATAGACACAATTATTCAGACTTCATTCCGTTTCTCACAGTAGCTCTTAAATACTCCAACCGATCACTTTCCTCTCCCTATACTGTTTCAAACCACTCCTACGGGTACCACCAGGTTAAGAAAGGAAAACTGATACCATGGCAGCAGTCTAACTTACAAAGGTCATATTGATCTGCCTGATGGCAAAGATAAATGGAACGCAGTGCATCGTTTGTTTTATCAACAACTGCACACATGAAAGTGGAATTTTGTGACTGCGTGCTTCGAACTGCTTTGTTGGTAATCGAAACTCCGCCCACAACCTTTACACACATTTCATCAGGACAATATTATGTTGTTTTGCAGGCTCTAGCAGAAAGTTTTTGTTTTGCCCTTCACCCAGAACAATGACATTATACCTTTAAGGGATGGTATTACTTATTTTACCCGATCAATTCTGTTTACATAGGGCTTTGTACTATCTATGGATAATGTGGAATTACATTTCAGGCGCCGTTTTCTCCGATAAATTCACGTTTGTCTTTGGTTTTCCATCGTCTCAACCGCAAACAAGTATCCCTGCTTATGGAATAAAATACACGACGAGGGCATGCCGACGACGAAGAATGTGCCCTGCATAATAATACACCAATCTAGTTTACATAAGTTGTTATTGTTCGTACAATATTCCATTGGGTTTGACGGGGAAATCATTCTCGAATTTAGAAAAAAAGTTTTCAAAATGTTTGCTTTCGCGTTACATCATGGAGGAAGCTTTTGATCCTCCATGGTTAACCTCCATGGTCACATTAAAGGAACACGTTGCCTTGGATCGGACGAGTTGGTCTATAAAAAGCGTTTGTAACCCTCTTTTTATAACATGCATATGGTTGGAAAGATGTTTTAAAAGTATAATACAATGATTCACACAAGTTTGCCTCGAAATTGCGTGGTTTTCCTTTTACTGTGCGACTTCCATAAATGGCCGACCGTGTTAGTCGACGAGGTAAAAGGAAAACCGTGCATTTTCGAGGCATGTTTGTGTGGATCATTGTATTCTACTTTTACAACCTCTTTCTACCCATATGCATTTCATAAAAAATGGTTACAAATGCTTTTCAAAGACCAACTCGACCGATCCAAGGCAACGTGTTCCTTTAACGACGGCTTCTAAGCTTCTCCGAATTTTGAGTTTATGTTAATTTTTTTCTCAAGGTGGTTTTATAATCCTACACTCTGAGTATATTCTGCTGATTTAGAACACTTCTACTGTTGCTACGTACAGTCTGCTCTATCAAGGGCAGCTTTTGAAGAAAAAGCTCTGATTTTCAGCTTTAATTGTGTGCCTCTTGACTGTGTATTGTTTGTACATTGTCCGCACTGTCAAATGATAACGACTATCCAATATATTCCAACCCTTGATTGAAAGCGAATCTAAACCACACTGTTTTGAAAATACATTATACTGTTTACTTTGACGAGTCGGATTCTCTACTGCAAGGGCGGTGTATTTGTACAAGTGTAATTGACTCTTGCGTCTGATGATGTAGTTAAAAGCTTGAGTTTGATCAGCGGAGAGCGACCATCTTACAAAGTGTTGGATTGCCCGGCTTAACCCATAGCGAACTCTAACCATAGTATATGATGACTCGACAGTATCAGGATTTACCCGCACCTGTTCCAGATAGAACTAAATGAAGAGTAATGCTAACCATTGATGACATATGTCGGAGTCTTCTGTTCGTAAACTGAATTGCAGATTGCACAAAACGCTACTTTTGAAAGATAGACTCTGCACTAAATTAAAAGTAGATTTGTCAGAATCGAAATGGCAATACTGTGTAATAATAAATGACCAACAAATGAGTATTCAACAACCACTGGGGCAGCTTTAAGTGATTTTACAAGAATGGTGTTCTTGTGCATAACACACAAACGGATAGACAAACACAAATAGGGGCCTTTACGTTGTCATTAGATAACTAATTTGATGGCAGAACAACTTTAACGATTTGAGCCAATACTGTGTTTCTCCCTGTTATAACTATGTCCGTCGGTGGGCATCGATGGTTTTGCCTGAAGCCTCGCTCCTCTTTCTTAAAATAGACACATTGATTGATTCCGTCCACGGCACAGAGATGTCTTTTGCAGTCACCAAGGTTTGATTAATAAAAAACGCTTGTACACGCAATAAAAAGGATGTAATATAGATAAAGCTTTATATTCAAGGACTTCCACGCTCTGTTTTGACATTATTTTGTTTTCTAGTTTAAGGCAATGGACACTTTAGGTAATTGTCAAAGACAAGTATTCTCATTTGATGCACCCCACGATATGAATAACATAACAAACCTGTGAACATTTGGTTTTAATTGGTCATCGAGTTGCAAGAGAATGACTTAAGAAAAACACCCTTGTTGCATAACAAGCTTTAGCAGGAATTCCTCTTTGAATATTTGAGTGAGAAATAACTCTTTACTACGTTACTTCAAAGGGAGCCGTCTCTCACAATGTTGTGTACTGTCTACAGCTCTCCATTGCCCGTTACCAAATTATGCTAACAACTGTTTTGAGTAATAACCAATAGATAGTGTACAGTGCCTTAAATATAGGACGGCGCCAACACTTTTTGATACTTCCTCTAGACAGGTGTTTATTTCTCACTGACATTATATATACAATCCCATGCTTCGTATCGTAGAACCCGTAACCACTTTGCTGAGGAGCAAAACGATTTGTTTGCGTTGAGCTAATGGGCGTTTATAAGTAACTTCGAAGTTTTGAAATGCAGAGATTTTCAAACTTGTTCAAACTGAATTTTTGTTTTTTCAAACGAAAAAGTGAGTTCGTTCAAACAAAACATTCTTCGCTCAAACGAAACAAAACCTTGTTCAAAAGAAAATAATCTTCGCTCAAACAAAACAAGTCTTCTTTCGAATTTCTTTCTTTTCTTGTTCGAACGATCGCATGTAAAAAAGCTCCGGGTGGGATTTAGTGCGTTTATTTGTCTTTATTAGTTGGACAGCGTTTAGACTACTTGTTGTGAGTCACTGGTTGCTTTTATTGAAGAAAGCAAGATAATTTGAAATCAGTTACCAAAAGTGATAAATTTCCCGTAGCCTACATACATTTTGAAGTATTTCTTTTTATTATGTCAGTGGCAAATCATGTTATAATTATAGCTTCACATACACTGTGAACAAGTATTTCCAATCAGTTTGTCTGAAGGTTGCAATATCATGTCATAAACTAAAATATTTATGGGTTTATTCAGTAGCAGCCCCGGCAATCTTTAGTTTATTCATTCACTAATGATTCGTAAGTGATTTATAGATCGTTGATGGTCGTCTCTATGCATATTTGAAACTGTAACACTGATTTCTTTATCAAAACATTGACAACCACATGAGAGTATATTATTATTGAATTGCGTTACAATAGCATTGATCAGTTATTGATGTCTCCGGCCAGTTGCTCATAGCCTCATGAAGCTGTCGATATCCCATGGACTGGTTGTAATCCGTTGTGTGTCTTGTCCCATTAGATACAATTCGAACTTAGTGTCTACTCTCCAATTTGAAACGTAAACTCACATGCTTTTCATATGTTGTTATTGGTTAGACAAATTTTGATTTTGTTTTTGACAAGGTATATATGGCAACGTCGTCTTTTCATTTGTTTGGGCATTACATGTTGACATACAATGTTGTTAAACCTAACATTTTGTAATATTGACTATAATTTGCTTTTATGGTACTGGATTTTGTTATAATATAGATCAACCTGTTGGGATAAAATGGATGCGATTCACCACTTTTTGTTTACCTTTCGCAAAACTGTTTAATGTGATTGGCCATTAGTGTAACACTATTGAACATGTAATGTTAGTAAACCTGTACTTTCAACTATAGTTAGCCCTTTTCAGACTGGTTGTTGATCAACATGTAGTGATAAACTGGATGGCAGTAGTTGTACCACGAATTTTACCTATCGAAAACCAACCAAAACATGTTGACATAATCTTCCTTTTCAACGTCGAAACAAACTGATTGGCTTAATCTGTATTTGTAGAACTTGAAAATAACAACAAAATCCTAAGGGATCTGAGCTTTCGAACACAAATGCCATTTTCAATTAACAATACTTTTACCAATCTCCCCATGAGGCTTCACTACTGATTAGTCTTACACCGTTTATCTCTGACATAGTCACAAATAATCTTTAGAGAATGAAGATGACATCTGCTAGAAATCCTCAGTTAACAGAGGGCTTGTTTTTTGGGGGAATGAAACTTGCTGTGTATTTGTTTGTGCTTATCTATAAATGCACAGAAAGGGACAACATGTAAAGTTGAGCTTTGTGGCCTGTTGCAGATACATTTTGGCCTACTATGCGTATAGCTTTGATGAGAGGAGGCTTAATGGTAAGGTTTAATAACGAGGTTTTATAATGATGTTTTATAATACACGATGAGCTTGAAATAGCAATAAATTCAAAAGATCATCTCACCATGAATGGCTCATTAAAGCCAGAACAAAGCGTGTTCATGTTGTTTTGATAGAAACCAACAAACAGGTTAATTAGAAAATCCAATTAAGGTATTACAGTCTGATTGGCTATGCCGAAGACATACAAGGATTAGATAAATTCAGGCTGCTCACGCGCGAACCCATGACCTTCGGCCACTGTGTTATTGTTCTGCAAAGAGAAAACACAGCTTATACACATAATATCAGAGGACGTTACGTGCATTTTTATTCCAGCCGGCTGTTTTTAAAAACACCTTTACAAAGCTGCTGAGGAAAGAATGATGACGTACGTATCATGCTTTCTATAAAACATAATTTAGTTTTCACTGACTAAACGACAAATATTTTAGTATAAGAGATGTATAAGCGACATGCAAGTAACCAGTCACAATACAACAACAGCAACAACAGCACCCCCCCCCCCCCCATAGAAAAGAAAAACACGACCACCCCGGATAAGAAAAAGGACGGGGAAAAAACATAAAACAGACCAAGCTTTGCATAAGCTTTGCATAGAGCAAAACATCATGCGAACGAGTTTCACTAAGCGAATCGTGTAACTTTTAACTGGTACGGGCACTTTTCGTGAAGAACAGAACAAAATCACAACGAACTTCCAAGCACAACGTCAACAAACAACAATGAATGCCTTGACTCGCGAACAAGATGGACTGTACATATAGCCACAGAAGACCCGTGGTTCTGTAAAGAAATAGGACAACTTGAGCTCTTTAGTTAGATTCTTTTATCTTAAGTGCTATATTTATACCAAACCCTTGAATAGGTACTGACTTACTGTTGAAAGATCTTACGCAGACCATACCGCTTATCAGATTACCATTCCATTTCAAGTTAAGCCTGTAAGAGTTTGGAGTGGTATACAACTGCAGGAAGGAGCCGCAGATCTATACAGAAACTCTCTGTATCACACCCAGTATCTGTTACTGTTTAGAAATAAACACTGAAGAAATATCATACTTACCAAAAAGTGCAGAGTGAATAACTTGATGGGTCTTTTTCTCACTGGACCATTGTAGAAGACTATCAAGTTATCCATTTCACTAGGTTTTACTTTCAACTTTTTTAGCGTGGCAACAGAACTCCTTTTTTATTTGCGACGTCAATGTTCTTTAGACGTACATACATGTTATGTATTCTATAGGCGCACACCATTTGAAAAGAGACAATCATTGCTTGAAATAGAATGAAGCCAGTGAACAAAAGAACATAAACCCGGCAGGTAGCATTGAGTAACGTCCAGCCATCCATGTCATTACTATCTTATAGTCATAAAAGAGTCACCATCTTCCAATCACCACAAGTGATATTCGAGCAGTGCCGTGGGAGATTCCAGTTCTTTCAGATTTATCAAGCATCTTTTTGTCCCTAGTTGGCCTATTCACGAACGTTTTGTGCTAGCATCATCATTTTTATTGTGTGGTAGTCCACTTTTGTTTTCAAGGGAATTTCCTTACCATCAGTTATGATGCCATGACAGTGAACTAACATAGATTATTTCTTCTATTAAAGTTTAAATTGAGCTGTCAAATAACAAACAACTTGGTTGATGATATTTGGGAAAACATAGAAAGAAATGAACGTTTTTCCTAAGGAAAGTGTAAGTAAATGAATGTTCTCTTCGCATAAATTACCCTTGCCGATATTATTTGACACGATTGTGATCAGTTTGGAAACTGCCACTTTGATGCATTTTGAAACAAGGTTAATATCTCTCAAAAGCAATCTCCATTCTTATATACATCCATTTTGTGCTTGTCCCCTTATACACAATATCCAACTATTTAAAAGTCAGCGTGCCATAATAGAGTCATCTTACCTCTTCACATCAGTCAGGCATCATCTCTTGAATACAAAGCCATGTCCAAAACTCATTTTTATATTATGTTTTTATTTTTTTTATGTTTATACGTTGATGCTCTTGTACAACAATTTTTTAACAGGCACCTTATATAAATTCTTATTTACTTTTATTAATATTATTTTGAAGTACAATTTTCTGACTGGAAAAGAACAAATTGACAAAAGAACTAACCCTGCTTCAAATTGATTCAACAAATTTTATTGATTATTCATCAAAGATGGACGCATTTTTGCTAAGATTGGCTCAAATCTTGCTGCTGCAGACGGTCTTTTGAAACTCACCAAATACCAAAAACAAATATTTGATATTTAACATTGAGTATGGCAGCCAACGATATTGATAAAGTTTCTCTGGAAGTAACGCAAAGCTGACATACACACACACGCGTTCCCTTTTCATCCCAGGCCTGTTTTAAAATATATCTTTTGTTTGCTTTTGTCCCTGTAGTTCAAAACCTCCCATAGACTTTGTATACAAAATTCCTTGTGGAACTCTTAAGAAATCCCATATGATATGGAGACCTTTTGTCTCTCATTTTCTGTTTTGTCCTATGTCTCAATAAGGTTGTGACTACATTTTTAGTTTCATGGATATTTCGTTTCGATTCAATATCTTGCAACATGGTGATCATCAAAGACAATTTGTGATATTTTGTCTTTATCAGAGCTATTGATAACAGTGCACATTGTTAACGTTGTACCAATTAAGGACATAAATTGATGTTAAGTCTAAATTGTGATTTGCAAACAATATCTGGAAGCAATTCTTCTGATGCTTGAAGTTTTCTTTGTTTCCTGCATGGGAATTGAAGCTCTGCCGACCTAACTTTCAATCTTAACTATACCGTACCGCAATGCAATCTTGCCAAATAGTCCCTGGAGTCCAGTGGACCCCAGCAACATGACAGTAAAGTTAGGTTTGTATTGGATATTTGACATTCAAACATGTTTGTGCATAGCATATCATTTTTGCTCTTTCGATATTGAACATTGGACATTGTTTGTAAAGAGAACATCCAATATCTAAAAAAACAACACTGATATTTGATGTAGAAACATATGTGAATATCCAATATCCAATATTAAACGATGTTTTACTATCACTCCTTCAACACTATCCTTCCTGGAAAAATGACTCCTGCCATTGCAATTTTGGACATCTTGTTAGAACCGTAATACGGAAGAAGGGGCTTACAACTACCCATGTCATTCTTAAAGACTATCTTGAAGACAGTAATTGGCTGCCTGTCAAAATAATCCAGACCTTCGTCCCAGTGTGATTGGCACGAGTGTCACTGTAATTGACGGAAACGAGGACTCAATCATGTTCTCGTTTTGAGGAAATCAATTCAACTTTCATTCCCCTCCACCTAGTCATTTTGCCCGATATTTTCTGGATCTTGAAAGCTTCAAGGGTGATATTTTTGTTCATATATTGTGATGACATTATCAGTTCTGGCACGTAATACCTCTGGCGCCCATTGAAATTCAAGTTACCTTATCTCGGTCGACAGTAGCTGGAGAAGCCATTTTGATTTTTCTCGTTCAGCAACTAAAGTACCCTCGACCTAAGTCTGTGAGCTGATAAGAGAGAAAGATTGAAAAGCCTTGACCAGTCCTAAAACAAAAGTGTTCAAGCCAGCACTGTGTGGCTGTATAGCGGCTACGGATTGATAACCACTTGACCAAGTTCTGGATCAAATGAGGCAGACAACGACAGCCTTAGCAACATCATCAGCCGTAGCCGAAGCCGTCAATAACGATAAGGCCTTCGACAAAATGCCTAAAAAGACATGAAAGATGTCAAATTGCCCATTGTAAAAAGTCATTCAATTTTGATCAGATGGTGTTCAACAAAAGTAAAGCAACTTTTCAGGAAACAAAATACACTAACGGTAATTGAAGCATTATAAAAAATATTGTTTCAAAGAATAAGAATCATAAGAAAGAAGTACAACCATCGCAAGGAAAGAATAAAAGTCTCGCAAATAAAACATGTTATAACTCTCGTGCTCTTTTGACATTATTCATGAAACGTAATAGCAAGAATGGCAAGTGCATGTGTTTTTTATACTGCTATTTTGCTTCCTTGATTCGACAAAGGGAACCATCTTTACTCTTATCCAGACACCTTTGAGGGTAGTGTTTAAACGCTTTGGAGCACGTGCACAGATGTTTCGACCCCAGAGCAGAGCCGTTCTCGAAAAGCAAAAACACTTAAAACTGGTGGGACAGAAGTTGCTGTAAAGTGGAAAGAGTTGAAAGACATGAAAGCACACATAAAATGCAGCATCGTGGTAGGCCTATGGTAGGCTTTATTGAAGCTAACAACACATTATTAAAGGAAGTGGACACTATTGGTAATTGTCAAAGACTAGCCTTCACAGTTTGTGTCACCAACATATGCATAAAATAACAAACCTGTGAAAATTTGAGCTCAATCGGTCATCGAAGTTGCGAGATAATAATGAAAGAAAAACAATCCTTGCCACACGAAGTTGTGTGCGTTTAGATGGTTGATTTCGAGATCTCAAGTTCTAAACTTGAGGTCTCGAAATCAAATTCGTGAAAAGTTACTTCTTTCTCGAAAACTATGGCACTTCAGAGGGAGCCGTTTCTCACAATGTTTTATACCATCAACCTCTCCCAATCACTCGTCACCAAGAAAGGTTTTATGCCAATAATTTTTTTGAGTAATTACCAATAGTGTGCACTGCCTTTAAAAGAAACACATGGCCTTGGATCGGTCGAATTGGTTTATATGCATTTTATAACAAACGGTTTCAAACGCTTTTCATAGACCAACTCGACCGATCCAAGGCAATGTGTCCCAAGTAAAGCATAACATAAATGGTTCACGCAAATTGAAGTACCATTGTTACACGGAGGTCAACAGCAAGTTGTCCGATGACGGTTGATCGTTTCTATCCAAGGACCACGATTTCATTGAAACCGAACCCTTCTGCTTGTCTAGCTTTGGCCCATCAGAGGAAAACAAATGGAAAAACAAAGCCATTTCATGGCGATTACCATAACCTATACTCCCGACCTTTTCATAAAAGACGAATACTATTTGAAGAGCTGGGAGTTGTTCAACACGTAGCGGTGATTTTCAGTGGCAGGAACCTAAGGGCCGTGCACGTACAGGTTTAACGTTTCAACGGAATGGACTCTCCAATCGATATGCAACATGTTTCTGTCCTGCCCACGATATTAGACAAAATGTCTGCCGGGTTGGATTCCCTTCTACCTTGGAATCTTGCCGTGCATGACTTAAGCCCTAATGACTCCACACGAAGCAGGTATGGTGCGGTATTAAGAGGTAGGTCCATTGGACACGCATTGTGGCTTGACTCTCACGCCACTAGGTGCCTGAAGATACCAACACACAAGATTAGATCTTTACATGCTCGATCGGTTTAAATCGGGAAGACTTTAACTTGAACTCAGATGACCATCGGATTAATTTTCCACATGTTTTATTAAGATTGGATTTTCGCCACCAATCTTGTCTCCTGGGAGAGAGATAAGAGGCAAACTCTCTGAAGAAGACCCCGCGGAGCTCAGTCAGGTATCTTTATTGCAGTAGGCTTTCATCATAAAAGACAGTGATGTAGTATGCTGGTTCAATATCAAGGCAACTACACTAATCATACTCGTAAATTGTTCATGTTAACTCATCAGCCAATAGGCCGTGATCGAAGAAAATAATCCCAGAGAGAAAGTGTCTTTTGTGACCATTCAGCTTAAGGTCGGTATTAGCGTTGAGTGTCCGGAGTACCTTTCATTTATCATGGATTGTAATCTAAAGATCGCTGCAGGCTTGATGACAATTTCGATATAGCTATCAACTCTATTGGCGAATGCTAATAACAGTCCGTGGACAAAATTATCAATCAAATAGTACCAAAAGTCATCATGTATTAGGGTCTATTGCTAACGCTGTCTCCATCATTCGACATCAGCATTTAGGGTCGTCCCGTCCTCAAAATTTCATCTTTATCAACTGAGAAAGATTGACTTGTAAATAGTCTGTGTTCAACCCAAATCATTTCGAGTTCACCCGGTAGTTTCCCATGTGGTTTAAAGCAATCGCACACCAATATTAAACAGTATTGACCAAAGGCCCTCAACTTATATTAAATAAAAAATAAAAAAAAAACTGTGAAAATTTAGGCTCAATCGGTTATCGGAGTCGGCAGAAAATAACGGGAAAACCCAACCTTGTTTCCACACGTTTCGCAGTGTCATGACATGTGTTTAAAATAAATCCATTAATCTCGATATCGAGAATTGATAAATTGTTTGATCGTTTTCTCAAAAAGCAAAGCAATTCATAGAATATATTTCGAGGGAAGTCTTTCACCATTACCTTCTGTAAACCCTATAAGTTATTTTTAAATCTGTGAACCTTTTTTTTGATCTGTTCAGAAAGTGTCCAATGGCTTGAAAGGCAGTGGCCCCTATTGGTAATTACTCAAAATAGTTATTAGCACAAAACCTTTCTTGGTGACGAGTAATGGGGAGAGGTTGATGGTACAAAACATTGTGAGAAACGGCTCCCTCTATAACGTAGTTTTCGAGAAAGAAGTAATTATACATGAATTTTGTTTAGAGACCACAAAATTAGAGTTTGAGGTCTTGAAATTAAGCATCGGAAAGCACACAACGATCGTGTGACAGGGCTGTTTTTTCTGTTATTATTATCTCGCAACTTCGACGACCGATTGAGATAAAACTTTCACAAGTTTGTTATTTTATGCATACGTGAGATACAATACTGTGAAGCGTAGTCTTGACAGTTACCACTAGTGTCCAGTGCCTGTAATGACATACGCAATATTAAAATACACGGCGTCGGGCTGATTTGTTTAACCACATTCATGTATACTTGCATAACATACGCAGCACAGTTTACGTTAGGTGTCTACTTGCAGCAATGTTTCTCAGACGAACTTGTTTGTTATCAGTCTGTCAGCCCAGCTTCATTTAACATGTGTATGTTGGCTCTAAACATGACAGCTCACTGTAGCAGTTGTGATGACAATCTAGCGCTAAGATAAACACTAATAATGTTATTCGCAACGGATCTTTATGTGTTGACTTTCGATGTTTGCCGGTGAAGGATAGTTGGAAAGCCACAGAGTGGGCGACTTAACGAACCCCGGTAATTTTAGTCAGTAATTTTTTTTTAATATACATCAGGTGTAGACCTATCATGCACCATTGGTGAAACAATAAATGTTATTGCCTTTTTCGTGTCTGATATGCAAAATGGCAAAACAAGACAACGCCAAGGGGATCATAGAATGTAATAACATTACTAATGAAATTACCGTGACGCAGGAATTAGTGTTATATTAATAACCGTGCGGGATTACAAATTTAATGATGTACTCTCAGTTAGCATTTTAAAATGCCCTCGTCTAAGTAAAACGAGGAGTTTTGGGTTAAAGCTACATCAGCGAATGGACTCTATACGAAATACTCTGCTTGACAAAATTTCGCTCGTTTCTAGAGGCGCTTAAAAGTAAGCAACAATAAGAGTATCCAAAACATAAAACATATCCTCAATAAATTAACTCGTACAAAGGAAAAACATAACAGTAACAAAAGAAAGTGCAATAAATACAATATTATGAACAATAAGAAAATTCGCTCTAGTTATTTTAATTAATTT
Organism: Asterias amurensis; assembly: GCF_032118995.1. Classification (NCBI taxonomy): domain Eukaryota; kingdom Metazoa; phylum Echinodermata; class Asteroidea; order Forcipulatida; family Asteriidae; genus Asterias; species Asterias amurensis. The sequence goes on from NC_092656.1 coordinate 1,594,060, forward strand.
ACATAACAATTGTCTCTCTAAATTGTGTAAAGGCTATATAGAATAAAGATGTTTACAGTTCATTACTTTGTTGATGGCATCAACAGTAAATTTCGTTATTGTCTGTTGATAATGTGTTGTTAACATGATGGGGGAAAATATCAATTGTATTATTCTCTCATCATGCAAGAACCCCCCCCCCCTAAAAAAACCCAAATAGAACCCCCCCAACAAAAATAAATAAATAAATAAATAAATTAAAAAAAAATCACTAATGGATATGGCGCATTCATAAAAAGAAAACACAATGTGTCACTAGCCAATATTTGCTCCAAATTTTATCTCCAACGACAACGGGTATAGTTCTGTAATTTATCACGTGACCTGAATTACTTGATCCCAAGCTGAATTATACAGATACAGTGGCGTCCATCCGTATGCCGTTTATTGTACAAGGGGGCGCAAGGACCATTGATGGTTGTTGATATATTTAGTCTAATTGAAAGGTCAATACGTCAAGTTGTTGTGTTGAACCTTCAGACGGGACACTGTGTATGACAATAGATGCTTTGTTGTATACAACTGACATTTGCAAGTGTTTATTATCCCCACCCACGATTTTGTTCAGCACAAAGAAAGCAATTGGTACGAGTACGTCATTATTATCTCTTCTAATTAGCCATTGCAAGTACGAGAAAGCATATACAACAAACAGACTCTCTTTCCAGCTACAAACACTAGCAACGGACACCCACAAACCACCATTTTATCATTCAAAAGCTTCTTAAGGAGTCCTTGAGCCAATCATTGGAGACAATTTTTGTGGAGTTATACAGTACTATGTAAATAGTTGTGAATTATCGATATTGAGAAACGTTGTTAAAATGTGAAAATTAAGGGCAAAAATAAAATAAATGTTTGATAAAAAAGGCGTGGATTACAGTAGTATGTATTAGGTATTCGTAACACATATACACTTGAACATGGTGACATTAACAGTCAATGGAAGTAATGTTTGACTGTTTTAACAATATTGTTTATCAGAAGGTGCAATGAAACATGCTGTTCTAGTAGCGCCTTAAACTATCCCAATGCAAAAAAAAACAAAAAAAAAACTGGGTTAACACGCAGTGACCAGGCGTCCAATTCTTTTATTTATTCGGCTTATGTAACCAGTAGAACAAAACCCTAAACACTTTTGACTGAATCAGATAATATAACAAGGGAGCTGGAGAGCAGTAATGTAGTAGAGCAAACAATCGTGTATTTGCCATGGCTTGAGTTACGAGGTTGTATTTGCCGACGTTCTCAGGTGTGGTGAATCGCAAACATATTCAACTTCCATATCAATGTTGCTCCTGTTAGGAGAGTTCGATCGTCCCAACCTCCATTCTCAGCTGCCTTTTTTTAATAGAATTGCTCTAATTAAATGTAGCGGTGTTCAATAACGAACATAGTAGAAAGTGGAGTAAAGTGGTATGAACGCAAATGCAAAGCATTAGGACATTAGAGCAAGATGTTTGAAGATGAAATGTTTCCAGAAAAAGTGCACGTGGCCCTTAGATCTTCCGAAACAGGCAGAATTTGAAGAAAGAGATTAAAGTGGTATTCGTTTGACGGAACCACCTCTTTCTGAATGTCAATGAATAATTAGGTCACATCAATAACAGCATAACGATCTATATAAAATTAACGTATACATGCAGTACAAAATATTGATATTGCGAAAAGCTGATTAAACCGAAGACTTTCATATTGCTCCAGTTGATTTTTCTCATGGAAAAGACAGGAATTAAGACAGGAATCACCACATGTAAATATACTGTATAAATAATTTATTAAATAAATTACAACTCTTTAAATTTATTGTGCGTCGTCGAACTTTAAAATGCTATTAATTTTTGAATCCCAAGAATCTATTATAACTTTTTAAAATGTATATTGAAAGGGAAAACATACCTCTGTTTTTTTTTTTGTTTTTTTTTTACAGAAAGACTGTTCTAATCCTGTGTACACGGAACATAGTTATACATTCATAATACCTCAGACAGTTTCGCTATTCCTATTGGTGGAGAGCGCGTCACGTGGGTGTGTATAAACCTTTGTTTATGGCCACTAAAAAAGTTTTGAAATATGGGCGTGACATGCGAGCTTGCACCTGTGCTTATAAGACAGTTTCTTCATTCCTATTGGTCGAGAGCAACGGCCGGGACAGTTGTGCCACATCACGCGATACGCAAGACGCGCACAGCATTCCCTTATAAGGGGTTGTTAACCCGAGGGCCTTACCATTTCATAGCTGAAGGGGTGTTGTATTGAAATAAACCATTGACAAATTATTATATTTTTTGCATTTATTTTATTTTTTGACCAAAAAGTGTTGATGTTTTTTGACCGAAAAAGTATTATGAATGGGAATCAAAGTGTCTTGAATCGGTTTTCAACTAAAGTGGTTTAACCACATCATACCGAAGTAAAATGATTACCTAATGCTTTAAACAATCGAAAGCTGCTGTACTTTTAATCAAAGTAAATCCCATTGCCATTGTTTTAAAGAGTGATTAACTAAACACACCTTCTTATCTAAACTACAATTGAGCCGTGGAAGCTTTAGCAACATTGAGTTCTTCCCAACCTAGATATAACACAAACTGAGTTCTTTCCACACGAGGTAATCTTAAACAAAAAGGGACAACCATGCTACAATATTGCAAATGACCCTTACTAATAAGAGGTGTGGGAGATTGCTTTGTAACTGCATAGAAGACCATTGTCTTTTATGTCGTGAAATACTAACCCTCCATTATTACCAATGCTGAGTAAAAACGATTTCTTAAAAATCCGATGCGGTATAGGCCTAGATAAATCTGCATCTTAATTTGCTCAAAACAAGTAAATGTTATGTTTTGTTAATTGGTTTATTGTTAAAAACACATTGCAGCCAAAGGCTGAATTACATGCAATTTACAAAGAAGAAAAATACAACTTTAAAACTCAGGCAGTCTGAGACAAAATTTTACAAGAAAGCACACTATAAGACTAACAGTCATTAAAAGAAGATAATGAAAACATTATTAGTTAAATTTGGGTGAACCTCCAAAAAATTGATTGGTTGATACAAAACGAGACAAAAGATCCAATGGTGGACTGAGAGGACACTATTGCACTTTTTTCTAATAGTAACCCAGTCATGTAAGGCAGAGGGCTTGTCCTAAATCTAGTTCAGATAAAAAACAAGGGCAATGTTGTGATAGGGCTCCATACATGACAGTCTTATTGGATTTGTGAATGAAAGGCCGCAGCCGGATCAGATTTATAAACAAACATACCTATTCGTCATCTTGCTCCTGAATGGAAAGCACTTAGACGCAATGGACACGTTTGGTAATAATTGGCAAAGACCAGTATGCTCACTTGGTCTATCCCAACAAAATGCATGAAAAAAGCAAACCTGTGAACATTTGGGTTCAAATATTGATCATTGAAGTTGCAAGAGATTAATCAAAGAAAACACCTTTGGCGCACAACTGTGTATGCTTTCAGATGCATAACACTATTATTTGAGTGAAATTACCTCTTTCTGAAAACTCCATTACTTCAGAGGGAGTCGTTTCTCACATTGTTTTTTGTTACTATCATTTTTACTAAATGGCCGACCGTGTTAGTCGACGAGGTAAAAGGAAAACCGTGCAATTTCGAGGCATGTTTGTGTGGATCATTGTATTCTACTTTTACAGCATCTTTCTACGCATTTGCATATTATAACAAACGCTTTTCGAAGACCAACTCGACCGATCCAAGGCAACGTGTTCCTTTAATGATAACATAACATAACATAACATAACAATTCATATTAATAAGGCGCTATTCCATCAAGATCATAGCGCACTAGAGAGAAATTAATTTGGAAAAAGTTGAGTCTTATGGACTTTACGAAAAGCAGATAGAGTATTATATTCCCTAATGGCAGTTGGGAGATTGCTTAAAATCATTGGCCCAGCCACACTGAAAGCCTTTTGACCTAGATATGGTAAAACAACCATCAATACCCTGGGAAAACATGTCTACCATTGCAAGGTTGGTTTCATACCTTTCTTAAACGATTTAATAAGTGATCATCATCACCCTTCGTCCTCGGACGGAATAGTAGTTAGAAGCAGCTTTGATGAAATGGTGCCAGGTTGTTTTATCCCTCATGAGTTGTTGGGTCTCGTTTTGATTGAGAGTTGTGTCTTTGGTGATAGTGTTTGGGCAGCCCATTTTCCTCTTGCTGCGTTTTTGATGTTCGCCAGGAGGACTCCAGAAGATCATGGGGGCGATATGAGTTGATTAGCTGTACTCAATCAGTGTCCGACAAACTGTAGGCGTCTGTGCTTTTAATAATAACCTTTCCTAACGATTTGGTTTAGTTTACAAAAATATAAAGTGTTTTTATAACTAGAGTTGTCTTAAAGGCTGCATACTGCCTAAAGGGTCAACGACCACTATGTCAATCAGGTCTAGAACTTGAAGAAATATTTGCACCTGTTTTGGGAAGAAAAAAAAAAAACATTCTCGAGTATTGGACAATAATGTTTTTGATCTATAGGTTGCAGACCCCTAGGCCATCAAATTGGTTGGTTCCCATAAAATCTGAATACAAATTGTTATGGATTTTTGGTTCGTGTGTTTGTTGTGGTTGTTTTGTATTATTCAGTGGTCATTACAAACATGAAAACAAACTAAACAACAATAAATAAATTAAACAATAATAAACACAAAGACGAAGCGAAACAATGATTTTGAAACCAATTATTCCCAGCCGGTGTTAATCTAGCCACAGTCAGTGAAGTTGCAAATCCGAATCTCACCTCACACTACACCTGTGTGGTGTCAGTATACAAATATCGTCACTGATGAAGTTTGCCATAAGTCTTCTTCAACAGGAACACGTAACGCATTCTTAAAGGCTTCGATTGAAAAACACCGTAGGAATTGTGCTCAAAATACCTTGTTTTGAAAGTCCACACGGAAACCAATTTATCTGAAACAACATGTGACATGTTTTTACAAATATGCAGACTGAAGACACCGTGAACCCATGTGATTAAAAAGTTGCAATAAAAGTGCAAGTCCTTTGATAACTGGTTGGACATTGTGTATAACCATCCCATGAAACATGCATGTGATATACATCCATCAGGCAAAAGGCAAACGCACCATCGATCATCAATGACATTTTACCCCATAAAAAAACTCACTGTCAGGAACATGACATGCCATGCATTTTTGTCAAAGCATCAAGTCATATCCACGCTCAGTAAAAACCCCTCGGAAAAAAAGTGCACAGTGTAGGTCTTTACTCAAAACCTGAAGTAAAAGGTAGCTTGTTCGTTTTGTTTGAAGGCAGTTAAGAAACCGTGCACGCCCAAACTGAAAACCTACTTGATCTAGAAGTCTGACTATTAATGTTCCGCCAGTTTCTCAATCAGTTTGCTTCATGTCTCTGAATAGGGTTTGGAAAAGACTGATTCATAAAGATTTGCTACGAGCACGCCATCGCCAAGTTGAGGGTAAAGGAACACGTTGCCTGGATCGGTCGAGTAGGTCAATACAAAGCGTTTGTAACCGTTTGTTATGAAATGCATACGGTTAGAAAGATGTTTTAAAATTAGAATATTATAACGATCTAAACAAATTTGCCTCGAAACTGGCACGGTTTTCCTTTCGACCGTGTTAGTCGACGAGGTAAAAGGAAAACAGTGCAATGTTTGTGTGGATCATTGTATTCTACTTTTACAACATCTTTCTATACCCATATTCATTTTATAACAAACGGTTATAAACGCTTGTCAAATACCAACTCGACTGATGCAAGGCAACGCGTTCCTTAACATTGTTTCTCTGTCTGCAGCCGTCAACCGCAGGCTTTAGCTTGGTATCATGTGCCTGGTGACTTTCTTATGCTGTCAAAGAAGATACTATTTTTTTGTAACGTAATTTACTTCTTCTTTTGGTGTATGAGGAAAGCATCACATCAGCAACCAAAGGTACCGTAAGCTTGAGAGAAGTTTTACTGTTGAAATTTGTCTTTGCCGTCGTGCTGCTGTTTGTGAAATGCACAATTCAGTCTGTAAGAAAAACATTCATTAAAAACGGACGAGTTAAGGTGTAGTATTTAATTGCTGCCTCTTGTTGTGAGTGGACCAATATTTGGACACTGGCTACGATTCGTAGTCACTCAACACACCGGTACCGGTGCCCTAAACACAAAACTGACCTGTGTTCACGTTTATGCTTAACGATACCAACACACAAAAGTCTGTCTTTGACATGATTTTATATATATATATTGTTTTTAATATATTGAGAAAATGTTTTAGATGCGTAAACATGCTGAATCGTTCTCACCTTAAGCTGAGAAAAGATTGTGATGTGTTTGTTTGCGATCTTCTCATACCAACATCGACGTTTTAGATACAGTTACAAAGTGTATAGAAGAGTTTGCGGTAACAACATGTAATGACTTTCTCTAAATGAGTTAAGGTGGTTCTGAACCGTTGGACTAACTCGACGTTTCGATCAGTATGCTCTGATCGTCTTCGGAGACTGCTGCTTAGTTACAAAGTATATGTCAGTGTCTGATGATGTGTGTATTTATGTTTCAGCTTCTCCATTTGCGTTGGCGTTGAGTGTTGAAACAATCAACAGTATATTACACCTGTCCATGAGGAGAATGCGCTTGCAGCGACCATAATCCCCAAATCCCCTAAGGAAATTTAAGAAGAACGTTCTTGCTGCATTGTACACGAAAAGTAAAATAAAACAAAATACGTTCACTACAAATTTAATATTTAAGCAGTCATAATCCCAAAACCCCTAAGGAAATTTAAAAAGCAACATTCTTGTTGCAGTGTCAACGGAAAGCAAAAGAACAAAACGTATTTACCTAAAGATTAATATTTTGTAATCACCTTGTGTTTGCGAGAATATTTTGTTTTGCGTTTTGATCAAGGGCTCAAATTGAGTCAGCTAACACATCGCTTTCAAGGGGGGGGGGCAGACAAGGAACGGGTGAGTAGGAAGAAGAAGAAGAAGTCGAAGAAAAGGACAGGAAACGAAGAAGGGTTGGAGAAAAAAAGAAGAACAAAGCAGTTTTTTGACCAGTTTAGCTGCAGGGTTTGAGACCCACATAAGAAAAAATACAGCCAAACAAACAAGTGATATATTGTGAGTGACATTTTAATTCCCTTATCGTAAAGGTGGCCATTTCTGAGAGTCAGATGGGAAATGAGGTGCAAATTGTTAGTTTGTTCGTTCATTGCAATGCTCTTGGCGTATTACGAATAACGTTGCTTCATCGGCGAAGAGGCTGTGGGTGTATAATGGACTTTGCACGGGAGACTAACAAGAACTGGTTAAAGGTAAAATATAGGGTTCACGGAAGACCTTGCCCTCTGAAACGTGGGTGAATATTGTTAAGTGATTTGGTTCACTTATACGTTGTTGTGAAAGCATTGTGTTTGTTTGTACCAGAGGCAATTAGAAGGGAACGAGCAATACGTCAAAATTCCAGAAAAAAGGGAAAAACAAACATTCTACGATCGGCTCCGAACGGCCAATCGTTGCTTTCATAACTAATCTTAAGGCAGTTAGAACCTATCATTAAATTATAAGTTGATTTCGTGTGAGGCACGTGCTGTGTGGACCGACTATAATTGTTTTTGCAGTAATTTGTGATGCATTTTAGCCAGTGTTTTGCAGTAAGAACTACAGATTAGCCAGTTGATTATTTATCTGTGCATTTGTTAGGTTTGCTAAAATGCGAATGGAACGTACATCTGCAAAAATACATCACAATAGTCATTTACTTTGCAAAATATGTACAGTTATACTAGTAACAATGGACAATAGTGTCATATAAACGGCTTAATAACATAACAACTAAAAGAGAGACACACACACAAGCCTGACTTTGTAATTGTTTAGTTATAATTTTAATATATCTTTTTAAAAATGGAATTTACAACAGCATAATAGACTACTCCGTGAGCAGAACCTAACATACAACAAACGCACTGAAACATGCAGTGACGAAACAAGACAGACAGACAAACAAAGCAAACACTAACGAGCTAGGACGAAACAGTCATAGCAACTCAGGAAGGTGAAGGATGTATCTTATGCACAAAGACAATACTGTTGTATTTACACATACACGGCTTCGGTCCTCGTAACTCCTTCATCCTGTGAGACAATTTCCAATTACTGACACTACATGTGCAACCTCAGACGAGATTCCTATAAATACCATGATTAGTTGAACTTTGATTTAGCCTCTACTGGGATTATAGTATTTGTTTAGGAAAATTGTAAAGTAAGCCCTCGTCATGACATTCTTAGACGAAGACAGACGTTATTAAACAAAAAACAGCCAATGTGGTATGAGGTTGCAATGCCCTGTATGCGACTGGTATTACGTTTGACCTACCCCACTTACCATTAAAAAGGGCTTGTTTTTCTCAAAATTAAGAGTTGAACTTTATCGAAAATGGATTAACTTGTAATTTTGTCTTCCAGGAGAACCAATATCACTTCGGTTTTGAATTCTCTTCAGTGACTCCCTGTTCAACATCGCATTCAATACAAATTAAGTTCTGCTCCTCAGTATAATTATCAATTAACTACCCGTTACAATCCCTGTAGACATCTTAGATCAACCACTTCTTCGTTACTGGTTGTTCCCCATATCTACAACAATTGGGGCGACAAGGCTTTTACTCATGCTGGTCCTTCACTTTGGAATAATCTGCCTCCTAATATCCGTAACATGTCTTTTATTCTAAAGTTCAAAGAGGCCCTCATTAATTTTTGTGTTTTTTCCTTGCGCCATGAGCATCACTTGTGGTGGATACCGGTGTCAGATGAAATTGTGTCCGCCTTGCTAATACTGTCCGCTCTGGACACTTTTGCATATACAATCGTGTCCGGGCTATGCAAAAACCGTCCGGTGGACATGTATGTGCGCACGTAAGCGAGTGTGCATGCACTGAACCTACGAATATGCAGCATTAATACGTAGTTTATGATTGCAGCGAATATCCAACGGCCGAACATTTCCCATGTCATCCATGACAAATGCACTAAGCTTGTAAAACAAAAATGTTGAACATGTTCCGTTGACCAAGGGCGGTTAATATACTGCACTGGCGGTTTAGCACGGGGCGGAAACAACTGCATATGCAATTGTATCCGGGCGGACACAGCATTATGCAGCAGCGTCTGGGCGGGCACGATTGCATATGTAAAACCGTCCGGCGGACATTATTGTAGATGCAATATGCAGTAATGTCCTCCGGATAGTATTGCACAGAGGAAATAATTGCATGCGACACCGGCGTGGTGTTCTTATTATTAGTATTTTTTATTTTCTTCAGATAACAAATAAATAACAAAGTAACTACTCGTGATAGGAAGAAACTTTCTATCATAACTCTCAATCGAATTATTTACTTTTTTACATAGAAATATATAACCCCCTTCCTGGATCGACAGCCATGAAGTTCTTCGTCCTTCATTCTTGGGTATTGGCTATCCCGTACAAGGCACATTTTTTTTTAGTTGGATATTTGTAGTTTGTACATACCTTGTTTGATACGTATGCTGACAGGTAAATCGAGGTTGTTATTGTCGCCATGGTCTGATACAATTAATTGGTTGGATTCAAAAATAGCGAAACAGGTGGTCGGTGATCTCTCTCTGAATCCATTGTAATGAACCAATACTCTTTGTGCTGGTAGCTTGATCAAAATTTCCAGAATTGTACACATTTTCATTTGACAATATGCCAACTACAAAAACTGTGTCTCTGCCGCTTTCACGTTTCGTACTTTGGCTGCCGATATGGTATTGTACAAGCAAACCAGTCAATACTTTGAAGGTTTGTTGAGTTGTCTAAAATAGTTTGATGTATTTTTATATCACCGGTATAGTAAGTTGATACGTAGAACACCTATAAAGCATTGAAAATTTTAGTAGCTTCTCTGTTGTAAGAGTTCGGCATGTTATTGCCGACCGGTCAAGGTGTCTGGATCCAAGCAGAGTGTGGGTTCGAATCCCGGTCACGCCACCACACGGAAGGCTTTATGAAAAGTTGGGAAGGTAGTGTAGTCTGCTAAACCAACCAGACTCCCAGTGGATTTTACCTATGCCTACACTCTAAAAGCTCCCGGGTCAAAATTGACCCGGATTTGGGTCCCGGGGGCCTGACTCATTTGTGGGTCAGTTTGACCCTGAATACGTGTCAATATGACCCGGAATCCATGTCACTGTGACCAAAAAATTTCGTGTCACTGTGACCAGACATTTTGTAAAAAGCGGGGATTTTGACTCGGATTTCGGGACAAATTTACACGGATTCCAGGTCAAACTTACCCAGAAATTTGTCTGGCCCCCTGGGACCCAAATCCGGGTCAATTCTGACCCGGGAGTTTTTAGAGTGTACATCCTTATGGACTGTGAAGGGGTAATCCCGTCTCAGTCCAATGAGTAGGTGGCGTAGTGTCCTTGGTGACATTTTCTTTTGGTTTGTTGGTCTAAATCAGTAATTGTTGCCCTCACCTTAAAGTGGCCGTCCGTGGCATTGTAATACTAGGCGACCCCTCTCACGCAAAACAGCAACATGCTTGAGTTACACAGCCACTTTGACATAGGCGGATTGCGTGGTCAGTAAAGGTGATTGTATTAATTTGACACTTCTAATTGATAATAACTATACCCAATTTCTTAAAAGTATATGTAATCAATATCTTGTTTTGTTGCAGTGCTAATGCATATAAACAGATCACTTTTCAAAATATAAGGTATAATTGAATAACAGGGATCATGTGGTCATCATTCAATTCAATTCAATTCAATTCAATTCAATGTTACATTTATGTCCGTACTCGCAATACGAAAAGTCAGAATCAAAGTAATATGGACACAAACAAAGTAGTGCATTACAAGCAAGCAGTAAACATGACCAATGATAACGACACTTACAGTAAAAAAGAGGCTGTCAAATAAACCGAGGATTGTGGGGAACAGTCCTACATGTAGAAAAAATAAACCGAATTTGTCAAAGAGATACTATCGTAGATTGATCTTGTGCAATGTTTGGTTTTATCAGAAACTGTCATGTTAACTGTTTTTTTTTCTCAAATCCTTGGTTTCCCAAATCCTTAAAGCCAATCTGGATACGAGAGAGTTGAAGGTTTCCGTTTTAAAGGCAGTGGCCACTATTGGTAATTGTCAAAGACTAGCCTTCACAGTTGGTATGTCTCAACATATGCATAAAATAACAAACCTGTGAAAATTTGAGCTCAATTGGTCATCGAACTTGCGAGATAATAATGAAAGAAAAGACCCACACGTCACACGAAGTTGTGTGCGTTTAGATGGTTGATTTCGAGACCTCAAGTTCTAAATCTGAGGTCTCGAAATCAAATTCGTGGAAAATTACTTCTTTCTCGAAAACTATGTTACTTCAGTGGGAGCCATTTCTCACAATGTTTTATACCACCAATCTCTCCCCATTACTAGTCAAAAAAAAGGTTTTAATCAAATAATTATTTTGAGTAATTGCCAATTGTGTCCACTGCCTTTAACAGGCGATACATACAGATGGTCAGGCCTTCGTACATACATATGTACAACAAGTAGGGTGGATGGACTTAGCTTTCGATCCAAACCGGACCGTTTCCAAAGTACATACAAAATATTTCAACTTGAAGCAAAACAGAGAGGCAACGGATTCAGGGTCCAGAAAAAGCGGGAAAATTTTTGCAAATCAACGTCTGATTAAGAAGGGAACCCCCCCCCCCCCCAATAAAAAAAAACAAACAAAAAAAAAAACGGTGGCTTTGATGCGTATACATGGAACGATGGATGAGTAGCGACATGGCTTTCGTTTTGTACCCGAACTGGACCCGTCTTAAGAAGCCTACTAAACCAGGTACAAACATATACTTAATCCATTATATGCGAATCGAAAAAAACAATGCCGTAAGTTTAAAGAGCAAAGCTGAACCGCTCAGTTGTTAAATCAGTACAGCGTCACTGTCAATTACAAGGAGAATTGCTTTTTTGATCGACAAGAACACTCACTGCACTCTAACATTATTAAGATACTCCCATCTTTGATATATCCTAAAATATCTTACAGTATGTTACCCGAAACTTGCAGAATTTGTTTGACATTTAAGGGTTCAGACAGTCTATCGGAGTTTTGTTTTAATGAGATTGCGTCCTTTAATGCGTAACAAGGAGCCTTTGTGGACTTACATTTGATCTAGGGCTAGTGTGCAAACAAGCCTTTGCACATGCCATCATGATGGTTATCGTCCGAGAAGCTTACGCGTCGTAATCCTTCTTGCAAATTGCACGGAGGTTTTTAAAAACTAAGTTTACAGCTGTGGTAAAAGCATCAAAATGTTTTGCTTAATAGTCAGGCGGGGTACACGAGGATTTTAAGTCAAAAGCACAGCGATCTTAACATTGTATGCAACTTGTATGGTAGCCTGAACATCTGATGTAATACTTGGATGATTGTCAGGGGACCAGTCTACTGGTATGGTTGATTGATGGATGAAGTTTTCTTGAGACTTCGAAATCAAATTGAACGCTTGGTGGCAGCAGAGATACTGGTATACTTGTAAACAAATTCCGTCGGCCCTTTTAAAGATCACGATTTTGGCAAAGTCTCCGGCTAGGGATAGTCAGTTATATAGTCTTGGTTCCAAGACTTCCGAATAGATTAATTTCCAATACACCGTGATTTTTGTGTGAAGCAAGTTAAACAGACACAGTAAAAAAGGTTGATTTTATACCATTCAGGTCAGCCCTTTCACGAAACAGTGTACAGTTTTGTTACACTAGATTTAAACTATGAAATTTAACGCAGTAGTTCATTTGGGGCTAAATGTGTATGAATTTACTCCAATGAAATTGTGAAACAACATGACTATGTTGATCTGCAATACACATTGCAATTTTTTGTATCTCGAAGCCGTTTTAAATTCACCACTGATACTAATTAAACCGTGTTCCCCAAAACTTCATTAAGCCTTCTCGGTTGGAAAACCAAATGCAATTTTTTATAGTCACAATTCCCCAACCCCCCCCCCAAAAAAAATAAAATAAAAATAAATAAATAAATAAAATTGACGAACGAACAAATAAAAACCCCAATGAAGAAAACAAAAAAACATTTTTAAATAATATAAAGCATTAATTCATAACTATAACGGGTAAACCACAATGGGTTCGTCCCTAGCCAGTAGCAGTTGCCCTTTTCCAACAGCTGTTAAAACAAACTGTGTTTGCACCGTAGACATTCAGTCAAGTTGCCTTGTTGGTACTGACATGTGATCTTGTTATTTGAGAATATTTTTGCAATAACCTGAGGGAGGAATTCAATGAACGGGGGTACCAAATGTAGTCTTCAAAATCTATCTTTGGCCGCCACACAAAATGGTAAAACATCACCAATAAATCACCACTTTGTATAGTTGACGAACGTGCCCTAGCTTTAAGTAGATTAAACCAGTTCCCTACTTCCGTTGATTTAATTTTTAGCATTTGAGTCCTCCTAATGTTTGCTGCTGGCAACTTCAGTTTCAATTATAGGAAATGATTTTGTCGAATATTGCATTCAGAACGTTTCTTGCTTTGCTAGAAGCCGCTTTTGCTGGGAAGGATTCGCAAGCATTGTGAAGCAGACTTGTACTCACAACCGGCATTTTGTTGGTGTAAATTGGGAGACACGCTACACTATTTAAGGGTGCCTTCTTGTTTCACGGAATGTAATGTCTGTATTATATTCTATCCTACAGCATGAACAATCAAATCGAAGGATATACTAAGGTGTGATACTTCTATACGCAACATTTTGTTTTAATTGTGGCGATTAACTATGGGCACTCCCTAAACACAAGCTGGGGTGGATTTCACAAAGAGTTAGGACTAGTCTTATCTCGAGTTAGGACCAGTTACTCGTCCTAACTTAGGACTATCCATGCAATTTGTATATCTCCTAGGACTAGTCCTAAGTTAGGACTGGTCCTAACTCTTTGTGAAATCGACCCCTGTGCTTACTTGTTGTGCCCCCAATTTCCGGAATTTTAAGTTTCACTTTGCTAACATTGTATTTATATTGATTGAGGAATTGGAAATGAATGTTGTTGTACTACAACTATTACTGAACTAAATTACGGAACCGGATCATTACAAGTAAACCACATTATAAACTATTCAATTCAAAACGGGGATGGCAGCATGCTCTAAGGGCACAGAAAACCTTTGGTTTTCGGAAACGTTCGATTGTTTTAATCCTATGAATCTATTTGTACAAACAAAAGATTAACCTGCGGAAATTTAATTTCGAAACGTGTTCGCGTTTTCGAGATATCGCCGCAAATTCGAAACGAGTTAGGAAGAAGGAATCAACACACAACATGAGAACCACCCCAACTCATTTAGAGATAGTCATTACATGGTGTAACCGCAAATCTTTCTATATCGTATATCTACCATGCAAAGTTTCAAATCCTACTTAACACACAACCTGACGCGGTTAAGTAAATTTTTGGGGAATTAAATTGTTCAAAGTGAAACATTTCTCAAAATGTTCACTTGCAAAATCTGCTGTAAGCTTTTAGATTAAGGATCTTATTGGCATTAGCTTTAAGAGTGATTAGCAATGGTGAATTTTCTCTCTAGTGGTGAAGATAGTCAAATGACTGGAAACCCTCCATAATACTTAGAACTATAGGGTCTTTAAAACCGGTTTACTTAGAAAATGAATGTTTCTTTTCCTGCCGAACAAATGCTCTGAAGGCATCTTTTGATATAAAAAACACTAACCAGGAGCACCAAAATACGTTAAGCAATTTTGCGCAATCCACACAATTTGCACTAATGACCTTGTAGTTCTTAGCAGACGCTGTCTTGCGAATGTGAGTGGAATGATTGGAAACAGTATCGGGGTTCAACCGATTACTCCAAGCGAAATATAACGAGTCCAAAGTACAGTTCATTAATCATACTTTCCGCGAAAGCAAATGTGACATTGACACATTTCACTTTAAAAGGGTGCTGAGAAGTTTTATCACATTGGGTATCAATCACTTCGCATCAAAAAGCATTTCGCGCGCTCTATCTCCCGCCTCGGTTGTTCAAACAAACAACATTCCCCACACACTCTCTTTATTCTTTAAACCAGACATTATTCCCAGAGCCCAGAAGCATTCATTAAAAACTGATGTGAAAGGTTTCAATCCATCCGAGAGCACTTTTTTTATTGGTTGACTTCCAGCCAGTTTGTACGGTGCTCTATCAACTCCCAATCATTGTACGTCCGTAACACTCAGTATACAAATGCGGCTGGTTGAATTTGGAAGCGAGATCAGACGACTGTTGAAGATCCTAGTCACCATCTGTCTTCTTCTATTAATTATAGATAACACAAAAGGGCCAACCAAATAAAAAATATCAGTTGTCATTGTGTCATCGTGTATCTCAAATAAGATATATTAATTACCTGCTCTATTCTTGGAAGTATGTCATCATGAATTGTATCCCCTTTTGAAATAGAATTAGCTGCGGATTTAATTTGACTAAAAGTCGAAATGATTGATGCACTAATGTCGATGGGGACATTTCTTGTCAATGCTTGTATTCAATTAATACTTTGATTTACTTCTATATCTTATAAACCTGACAGAATGTCCAAGGGAAGCGGTCACTGCCGTATGAATATGTTCGTGTCTCGCATTTTCCGTTATCCCTCTATGAAATTCACTAAAAACTCTCATAAATAAACTGCTGTAATAAAAAAAAATAATAATAAATAAATAATAATCACTTGCAGTATGCATTTATTCGAAGTGTTTTCGGTTACTTGAATTTTGAATTTGTTTCCCTACTATTTCCATAGAGAACCAACGACCCACGTTCCATGCCCCGGATCACTGCCCACAGCCGTAATGAGTTTGGGAACATAGGCCCATGATATTCATGACTCTGCGGAATTAATTCATTTTCGACCATGATATGCATAATTTTTCCTGCATAATTCTGATAAGTACAAACAAGAAAAACTCATTCTATCAACGCTAGTGTGTAAAGACAAACCATTTGTACACATTGTTTGGTGACCATTTAACGAAAAACTTTTGCTTATTGTTAGTTATATTAATTAACAATGAAAGTGCTTGACTTCGTACTCAAGATCTGCAAAGAGTTTATACTCAATATTTAATTGTTGTACATTTTATGTCTTTGTAACTATAAAGTGTACCTGTGAATGTTGTGCACAACTATGTCAACTTCATAATTGGAACACATCCATATAGGCTTAAAAGCTACCCTATGACATACGCAACGTTAAATGCACTGAAAATAATTATTTGGTGTCGTCAAAACTAGTATTCCAATTATGTATCCCAATATATCATGCATACAAATCTCTGAAAATTGTGTTGCAAGAGAATAATGTGTGGTTTCAGAGGCCTACACGGCTTTAGGTATGGTCTTTAATGTCTGAGTAAGAAAGTTACCCCCAAAAATTACGTTACTTCGGGGTAGCCATTTCTCGCATTGTTTATTACTTATATCAACAGCTCTTCATCGCTCCTTACCAAGTTAGTTTTTGTATTTTGTTTCTGGAGTAATCACAAAAATAGTCCAAAGCCCTTAAAGGCAAATGAAACGTACATTATGCAGGAATACAGTTTCCGAAGGGCACTCTTTCCCGCGTGCAGAAAGCGGACGGATAAAGATTGAGGGTCGAAGCGCATTCCTTTGAGATCCTTTCTCTAAGGGGGTAACACTCTCTCTTCGGCATTTCAGGTTCGGGTAAACAGAATATCTGGTGGGAGCCGATCCTTCTCTTACGTCTGTTTGGTTTCATTCTATGTCTGAAAAACAACCATTGTGTGGCAGCGCCTTGAAGGCAAGCTCTCAATATTTGATGTTGAAATTAGCTTGCTCAAGATGGTATCGACTGTAGTCTCCTTAAAGGCACTATAGACATCTTTGGTAATTGCCAAAGACCTTGTGTTCTCACTTGGTATGTCACAACATGTATAAACTAACAAATCAATGAAAATTGTGACTCATTTGGTCATCAAGTTGAAATATTTGATTGATAAATACTAATCTCTTTCTCAAAAAGTACGTTACTCCAGAGGGAGCCAATTGTCACAATGAGTTAAACAATCAATTGTCCATTGCTCGTTACCAAGTAAGTTTTGTTAATGCTAACAATTATTTTGCGAAATTACCAAAAGTGTCCAATGCCTTTAACTTTTTGGAGTAGTATGGAATTTGTAATTGTATGCTAACAAATTTTTTTCAAAATTATTATAATAATACAAGTACTAATGGCTTCTGAGTTATTGCTAATAGTGTACAGTGCCTTTGGGAATGATCTTGAACACACTTGGTAAATGGTTGCAATGAGGCAAATATGACATATGACATAATGAATAGCATCAGGAAAACAAAAATATGTGGTTGAACATTTTGATTGATAGTAGTTACCATGAATTTACCTCTTCTTTAACAACCACAATATTTGTACCATGCACATCGGGGGGGGGGGGGGAAAGTTGTCACAGTATCTGATTATGAGTCTTTGCTCATCTGAACGTGTTTACAAAACACACGTATCATTGGAGACATCATCGCCTAAAGCGAGTTTCTTCTGGACCGCCCTTTTGTCCAACCCCCCCCCCCCCCCCTCCGAACATGTTTTCCTCCATCCCCTCCCACGACAGGAAATTCAGTATCAGTCGCAACTTGAAGCGAAATAATACAGCGTAAAATTGCAACAAATAAATTAAAGGGAATCGATACACACTAAAGGCCATGCAGTAGATGTACTCGGATACCTAATTTCACAATACATGTATGCGCTTAATTACATGCATATTTTGTTCAATCATTCATGGTAGAACACACTTAGTATAATTAGGTATTGTTTAAACCCGGAGTTTAGAATAATGATAGCACAAGGTTGATTCTCTTCCGGTTGCTGTGCCGCGAAATGTAGCGCCAGGGACAATCGACGAACTCGTGGGAAGCCTGTCCATGGTAACCGACTACAATCCGGTCGGCCTCACAACACTACAGCACGCACTTGCCGGCTCCCTGGTTGAACAGACTCTCAGGATTTCTCGGACGCTTATAGGAATTTTCGGGTTGAATACTATAATCTCGGAACATGGTTAAACGTACCTGGTGATTGATATCCATTTCAGCTAGGTCTACCCATCCACGTGTTAACAACCTGACTCAATCGTACGTCAAGCCATGCGCATTGCAAGCTACACCACCCAATTGCGATACAGATGCGTGCATCAGTTTATGACCAGGGTTTGACGAGCACATCGTGTCTCTACGATTTCTGACTCCAGCAACTAGAAGTACTATCGCGGATGATCGTTTTATTTGCACTTTGGGGTTGAACTCTGAGCATATTTGTACGTATCCATTTTGCGTTTTAATTTTCTGCAACTACATTCACTATACCTTGTTATGCCTTTGTTAAATTTGAATTTTTTTCCTTTTTTGCAGGAAAGTAACTGAACAGAAATCTATTTTCCTGGTTGGAAGGGTTTACAACAGGGAGGTGAAGGTAAGCTTTTAACACACTGCAGAAACAGTGGTGTTAAAATTGACACCATGGGTGTTGGCACATATAGATACCAAGATATAACCAAAATTAACCCCAAATGGTGTCAAGTTAACACCAGTTTAATTATATCGTCAGAAACTAGTGTTTCATTTCAACACCTTCGTATAAATTTCGATTCTTGTTGGGTATCTATATGTTGAAACACAACCATGGAGTAAAAATTAACACCGCAGTTTTTGCCGCTTGTCTTGATCTGTTTATTTAATTATCAGTGAATCGGTAAAACTTTCATGGTACATCGCACAAACCTTGCATTATTAATACTACACAGTAATTAAATTTCTTTCCCCAGAGTAGGCCGTTCCATACATCAAAACACAATATGATAAAATTCCACAATACAAATAATTTGCAGATCAGCTGCCCTTTAAATAGCTGTTGTAGAATTTATTTACACTCGATCCATTCTCCATTCCACTATTCGGTACACCAAACAACAAATACAAATAGGAAAACCCCGACTAGACTAAACGTTAAAGCCGCCCCTCGATTGACCTTTGTGTCTGAGACAAATAAGCTAGGCAGAGGGTATTGTTGCTAGTTGATAGCATGACTTGAATTATATTTAGAATGCAAATCTTTAACAAGTGCTTTCACGTTACTCTGCTGCATGACATGATAACCCATGATTTAGTGACGAGTGGTTTAGTTCATGAGTGTTGTAAAGGGTCTACATTACGTTTGGTAATGACTCTGAAAATAATGGCAATAACAACTAAGAAAGTATTGTTCGAAACTTTGCATGGTGTGGATAAATAATAATAAACTATACATAAATAGTAAACTTGCGGGTACAACAATGTGTAAATCTCTTAGGGTGAGTGTTGGCTCTGAATAGAGCCGGTTGTACGACAAAGAAGTACAACAGCTTTGACATGAAAAACTGTTTCCTTTGAAATTTTGCAGGTTATATCACTTTTTTAGAACCAACCAAACTCATTAGAGATATAGTCATTACATGGTGTTACCGTAAACTTTTCCATGTCGTATTTCCACAATGCAAAGTTTCAAATTCCAAATATCACTTTTTGTTCCTACTTATTTGAATATGAGAAACGTTACTGACAGTAGCGTTTCTCAGATTGTGATTCAAATCGAAGATTTTACTTCCCGTATTGACATAGCCACTCAAGGCTTCGGCTATACCTAAAAAACGCTACCAGTTTGAAATTGATTTTTTGACTGGTGAGTCTTACGGTATCTACAACTTACACAGGATTGTTACAAACAGTGGGTTTCAATTACCATTAGACCTTATGCACATGACGTCATTTCAGTAGGGCGCCCTCACTTAGAGGTCAAAAGGAGGTTGTTCATTGGCCAATCCTGTGCGCCGCGCGTACAAATCTGTGCGTTTCGATTGTTTCGTCACCTTTTTTCCATTAAGATGGCCGCTGGATGACGTCAATGCATAAGGTCTATACCAGTACACAAGACTTTTCAGATTTGATGGTGTTCGGTAGGTACCTACAGTCATGGTTACCAGGGAGACGAGGTAGTATCGGTGTTTGATAAGTACCATACTTCCAGTGACCCTTTGCTGTGGTTAACTACTAACATAAATGTGGAGTATCGGGTGATCTATTGAACGGATATAATTATCATGCACGGTTATAAGGGCAATGTATGGAGAAAAAAAAATGCTCTATTATTGTTGGAAGTTGACATGAATCATCGCAATCTAGCAACTATAGCGTGATAGTAAATGGGTGTGCTACACAGTGTATGTTGTGCATCTCTTGCGCACTAATGGAACTTGATATGAAACGTTGAAGTCTGACCTAATTGTATTTGTCTTCTTAATTCACATTATTATATTTGTTGTGTAGTTCCTTTACGTCTAAAAACAGTTAGTGGTTGGAAGCATACATATAACCGACCTAATTTATCCGGATGTTTGACGTTTCTATTCGTTTTGTGTTCGTGACACACTTTCTTTTAATGGAAATAACCCTACTATACGTTTTTAACTGTACACATGCTATTTTGAGCGCGCAATTTGTTCGCTTTGTTCCGACCATCCTCGAGCAACCTTTTATTAGGTTGTAACTAATCGAAATAAGTAACATAGAAACACAAAAATAATGCATAGTAAATTTAATAGGCGATTTAATATTTGGCAAGTCTCACTGCGATCGAATTCCTATACATATTTTGTCGTAATGCTATTGAGAGTGAAGTGGAATTAAGGCCTGGGATTCCTTTGTAATAGATCGGTATCAAATTGCTGGCTGCCCACAAGGGCGCGCGTATCACATTAAGATGTGTATATCACCTGTGATTTCACGCTCTAGGACTTTAAGCAGATAATAATCTGTGATCGTCAAGGTTACTCCGAGGCAAGAACATGCTGTCAGCAAATTCAAAACGGTATCAGAAAGATGCTAAGATGTAGATCGTAAGAATCAGAGAGAGAAGGAGAGCACGGTTTAAGATGGACAGAGATGGAGGGGTGAGGGTTTGAACCTGGGAGACACATACTTGTTCAAATCACGCCCGGGGAGTTCAGTTCACAGTCCGCCGCGTGCTCCTGTCTCGGCGATCAGACTGCGCCAAATCGCCCACATCGCTTGTAAGAGAGTGTGATAAGTTGTCCTCCTCGCAAACACGTTTACGACCAACCTGAAGCGATCGAAGTGTGAACGCCAACGGAGATGGTGTGGCTATAAACAACGTATGATGACAGGCTGTTGGCAGTGATGGGGGGGGGGGGGGGGGCGTTGTAGGGAGAAGTCTCTAGTGGTGTGTGCTCTCTTTCCTTGAGGTCGCCGTTTTGTCGAGCAAGACAGACGAAACCGTAGTCCGGTTGATTTATAGCATAACGTCTGCATAAAACCATGCAATTCGCATCATTAGTCGTAGTTTAACGTCTTGTTTCACGGCCTGATTGAATAATAGACGCTTACTTGAACGATTTGATTGCTGCAAGGTCAACCTAGAAAAACATCATTAGCAAATACATAAATTAAAACAGTGGTGAACAAAATCAAGCTGCGTTCGTTCAACCCCAGTAATGGCACTCATCCCCTTGTTTCTATTGCCTGCGTATTTTTCCTTCTGGCATTGGACTCGATGTTTATTCAATAATATCAATACACCAATTGGATCTGATTTGTTGACTAACTTAGTTCTAAATAAACACGCCACAGGTAAATCAAAACTTATTTTGTACTGTGATTTAAACAAAAGGGTCAGCATATCGCGAAGTCGATAATTTAAGAGTTATCTTGTAGGTTTAACGACTCTCTGTGTTTCAGCAAAATTGCTTTCAGACTTATCCTCTTTTTTGGTTCTAACATATCAACCAGTCGATGATTTAAAATTTTTTTTTTTTTTAGGTTTAGCAGTTTACAATCTCTGGCTTACAATTTAAATCGCTGTAGCACTTGATCTCTTTTTGGAGTTAACAGAATCAAGCGAGCGTAGTTTGTGGCCCCTAGGACCATATCAGGAAGGAATTCAAAATGTAGAGCATCGTATTGCCTCGCAAGGGTCGCATAGCTCAAACATTGTAACTGGCCAGAGGGGGAAAACCCAAGCAAAGGTCTCACGGGCCGTATACGGTGTGTACGGTGGTTTCTTTGAATCGGTTAATAATACTCACTAAACAAACACTAACCCTATTAAGTCATGACACTACATGACAAGGAAAATAAGATACGAGTTTA
This sequence comes from Asterias amurensis, assembly GCF_032118995.1. Classification (NCBI taxonomy): domain Eukaryota; kingdom Metazoa; phylum Echinodermata; class Asteroidea; order Forcipulatida; family Asteriidae; genus Asterias; species Asterias amurensis. Next base: position 1,616,425 of record NC_092656.1, read on the forward strand.
GAGACGAAGAAAAGCAAAACTAGGTTTGAAGTGTTTGTAAAAAGTACAACACTAGGTGTTCTGGTTGTATGGTAGCCTGTAGCACGTTAACTTCAATACATTTTGTTAGTACACAAAGATCTAAATTTAAGTAAACATATATTCTCTCTTCTTTGCTTCATTTATATGTGCCGTAAAAGGGTCGCCCTGGGCGATATATTTTGTACCACAAAGCAATTCCGGTAGTGTTGGCAGGACGTGAGGGTATCAACATTCCGATTATGTTTCTTTGTTCTGCTTCCATTGTTCTCTCATCATGCGCATTGTTTTCTTTGGAGAAGAAAATCTGTTCGTTATCGACTTGACCCTCCCATAACCTTCCGTCATAATAAGTGATGGCCAATGACTTCAGGCGTATAATGTTGCAGGCACGAGTTACTGTTTTCACCTTATATCCGGGGATTTTTAAAGGAACACGTTGCCTTTGATCGATCGAATTGGACTTTGAAAAGCGTTTGTAACCCTTTGTTATAAAATGCATATGATTAAACATTATATTTTAAATGTAGAATATATTGATCCACACAAGTATAACTCGAAATTGCGTGGTTTTCATTTTATCTCGTTGACTAGTACGGTCGGACATTAAAATATGGATTGTTGACTCCCATAATGGCCGACTGTGTTAGTTCGCAAAGTAAAAATAAAACCTCGCATTTTCGATAAAAATGTGTGTGGATCATTGTATTCTACTTGTGAAACATCTTTTCAACCATAACAAACGGTTACAAACGCTTTACAAAAATCAACTCGACCGATCCAAGGCAACGTGCTCCTTTAATGCAACAACCGAAATGCTAAAAATCAATAAACAACTTTAAAGGCACCTGGAAACAGGATTTTTTTTCTTTTAAACATAAGAGTATATGTTTATTAACAATGAAACAAATTTTGAGTAATTGTTTGTCACGATTTATATGTTAAAAAAATTAAATAAGTGACTGGGGTTGACTCCGCCTACCCCTTTTGTGACGTAGGAAAAGGATGACTTTGCCTCGATCAAACATAGACCCCCCTCGATGCGTAGATAAACATACGTGCAAAAGTACATGTAATTCTAAGACGTGACTGAGTTTGTACGCTGCGAAAAAGGTTTTTTTTTCTGGCATTTTTCCTGCAATGCCGACCAGGTGTATTGCTGCTGGATGCAGCAAAACAACTAAAGATGGGGTCAGTCTTCATCTGTTTCCTGCAGATCCCAAGTATAGGCGGTTGTGGGCTGCGAAAGTCAGATTAACTTTTTCAGCGCTGCAGCAAACACTTAGAGCCGTCGTGCTTCGAATCCTGGATACACAACTCATTTGACATGACGAGAAGAGCCATTCTTAAACACGACGCCGTCCCAAAAAATTGTCTAGCTAGTGGGAAGTGAAGAAGGTATCTGAAAGACGTGACGAACTCAGGGGAGCATTTGCTAAACGTGAAAAAATTCGGGTAAGTTTGAACTTTGAGGGTATGTTTTTAGCTTTTGCCAAGTGACACGATTTGTTGTGGGTACCGCATGCGATTCACCGTACGTGCAGGTCCTATGTGACCGTCCGCCCATTATACAGCAGCTATAGTGCGTGCGTGCAGTCTGCTCCGTGGCCGTATTTCTATAATAATACATAGGCAGACCCACATCTTACAACCATTTGGTCACTAAAAAGTCGCATAGTTAAATCAAAATAGCAGCAATAGCTTTTGTAAAAACCACTAGGCGTTCAACATGTTCAAGTTTCAATGTACGTATGTGTGTAAAATCGTGTCTAAATTTGTTTTGATGTGTCATGTTTCCAGACGTAATGTACGGGTCCCGACTACAAATTTTCTCTCCAAATATCGCGCCTTGAAATACGTCACGAACAGCGCCCTCTCGGGTCAGGGCCTACTCGTAAATTTGTAAATACAATAAAAACTAAGATTTTTAAACCTTAGTTAATTTTTTAGTTACATTCCTCTCATAAAAACACATATTTTAGTGACAAAAGCTTTATTTAAAAAAAATACCACTTCCAGGTGACTTTAAGCCTTATTGCAAGACTCGATCCAACTTTTAGAGCAAGTGGGGTCAAAGTTAACAGCTTTCAGTTTTTTTTTATTGTATTGACGTGCCCTTATGATAGTACAATTTTCATTTGCCTTTGCCTTGACCACTCCAATAAAAAACAACTTGAGCTGTCGCAATGAATCAAATCGATGAGTTCATTGCTGTTAATTTGTAACACTCTGCAATCCATTATAAACAATGGATCAGTCATATCACAGCCCTTATGCTGCACGAGTAATGAGGGGACGTAACGTGATGCGGAAGGGTAAAGCACTCTGGCGTGACAAACGTCAACGCGGAAATTTCAAACACTTATTTACTGGCATCAACACTGATTAATAACACTTGTATTAAATCTCGATGCATGTTGTTCATAGAATGGCGAGTAATTGAAAGGAGTGAATATGTCAGAAGTGTATTTTGATATCGTTGGTTCTGAGTCGTGTTTCATATCTTGAGTAGTCACGCGTGACGATGAAAAGGCAAAAGATCTCACTGGTTGTTATGACACAATGATAGACTTTCGAACACTAGGTGGCAGCAGACTTACCATTTAAATTTCAATTATTAACTAGGGCCCTTTTGGAAACCACGGCTTTGGCTTCGGATTCTGCTTCAGGCTTCCTCCCCACCAGTGGCGTAACTAGACATTTTCATTTGGTGGGGCAAGTGGGGGCAAAGATTAAATTTGGGGGGGCCAAAAAGTGCAAGATTATTATTAAATATGTTAACTGATATATAGTTGATACACACCAATGCAGTTCTAAAACAGTCTATAGTCAGCATGTAACAAAAGATTGCGAAAACAACAAAATCTTAGAGAACATGTCATTTTGTATAAGATAAAACTTTTTGACTGTATAAAAGGATTAAATTACCAACTGTGGTCAACAAGTACCAATTTAGAGTTGAACACGGTATTCTCAACTAGGCTTTGTGGGTGTGTAAATACCCAAAACATAATAATATTAGGCCAAGTAAAAATAGAAAAATAGAAATGTTTAGCGTCCCCGCCCGCTTCCTTTTTACAGGACACCTCTTTTTTTTTCTTAAGTTTTTTTATGCACATTTTTTTTTTCTTTTTTTTTTTTGAAAAAGGGTTAGTTTAAATGATCTCAGCAAAAAAATAAATAAATCTGAATGTCTTGTCTGAATGCCTTGACCAAACTGTTTCATTAATGTTTTGTGTATTTCAGCAGCAGAAAAAAAAAGTTGATATTTGACATTCATGGCGACCATCTTGAAATAAAAAATAAAAAGCCCCTCCTCCTTCCTTTTTTTTGAGAAACCCAGACACTAAACATGTTTCTTTTTTTACTCGGCCTTATTGTAACAAGTGTAAGCTAAAAATACAGGATCGAAATTGTGGATGTTTAATAATCACATTTTAGTTACGAAACGGATATTTAAAAATAATAGGCCTACCTCTCAATTGCACCGCTTGCTGCAAAGGAGAAGAAATGGTCTAAGCACCTTTTTCGCTGGCCATTTTTGTGCTGTAGTAAATTTCTCTGTAGTGCATCTGACCATGGAGGTAGAAATTTCTACCTCCATGATCTGACTTTGTGTTTACGGAGCTATTGGTCTGCGTTCAGACCACCACGTATTTAACAGAACTTATTTCACATACTGCACTCTCTGTAACCGCAAAACCACAACAAACATTTACCGCCAATACGATCGCGCGCGCGTTTCCACGCATTTTTCATGTTATAGTCCACATAGGGCCTACTGATAATGAATAAAAGTTTTCCGTTTTACGGCAGCATTTTATGCAGCCTTAAACGATTTATATATAAGGCCTATAAGAATATACTTATCTCTGATTTCATATGGGGGGGCAAGGGGGGGGGGCAAGGGTTCTGAGCGGGGGGGGGGGGGGGCGCCGCTCCCCCCTGCCCCCCCTCTGGTTACGCCACTGCTCCCCACGTCTGAAGCCCTGAGCACATACGCAAAGCACGCGTAATTTTTCAAAACAACCGCGGGCCAAGCTAGACTGAGCCAAATCTGGAGCCGAAGTCGTGGTTTCGAAAAGCGGGGCCACAGTTCAGAGATCAATATAGTAACCAGATAAGTCTGCTTACACAAAGCGATTTCAAAAGGCTCCCTTTGCTGAACTGTCTGTTAAAAACGCTGGCTTCACGTCAGAGAAGAACCCATAATGTTGTTTTAAACTTCCTTCACTCTACTCTGTGTCCTTTAATATAAACGTATTAATTGTGTGTATTATTCTGAAATCCGATTTACATTATTGAGTTGTTTTATTTTTCATTATAAACAACTGTCAAATAACTTTAAGTACTGGTTGTCCTCGTCTTGACCCTTAGCATGTGATTTTAGTTATGATTCTTTCATAGAGACAGTAACCGCCAAGTGCCCATTCCGTGCGTGAATGTGATACCCTAAGTTTATGGCAAACAAACTTCACTTCACACGGCTAGTTAGCTTTTATTTGACGTCCACTTTGTAATATTTGCCCGAAGGGGGCTCGCTAGATGGAGCCTAAGTGTTTGCCTTCATTGAATTCCTGGCATTCTCTTTCGCCCTCGGTGAATTGATGCACCTTTGAAGTGTCAAAAGTGATGTTGTTAAAATATGATTTAAAAACAATCTAAAGTGTTGCCCCAAACCATTAGGACGTTGGGTGACTAAAGTCAAGTATTTCGAGGCAAAGATGAAATTGTATTTTTATTGAGAGTTTGGAAACTGGTTTACTTTAGGATACATTCGTTTCGGATTGGATGATTTTGGCTTTAAAACGAGTTTTTTAAAGAATTTCATATGGGTTGAATGATTACAACAAAAGTAGAATAAAAAGATTCACACAGATATACCTTAAAATTGTGCGGTTTCGTGTTTCGTGAACTAGCACGGTTCGCCATTCTTATAGCCTTGATAAAGGCGCTCCAGCCAGCCGTGACCTGCAAAATCCCAGTCCCCATCACTGAATTCCGCCAGCGCACCCCCATACATAACACAAAGCGTGCATATAATACGTGTACAGCGTAGGTACACATACGTACTGTATATGTACTATCTGTACGGTACACGTACGATACATAGCCACACGCACGAGGTTGAAGACACGACCGTACTCATGACTACGCTATACTGTTCTCGCTGCACAATGTACTGCACATACAATGTATACGTTGTTCGTGTATACTGCGTGTAGTTTTTGTTGTCGAATTTTGCCGCGCACCGGGCCGGGGCACACTACGCCAACAGCCTTGACCCAAAGCTACCAATCTTTGTTCTTCGCTAAAAACGGACCATTTCTTAACAAAGTAAAAAAAAAAAAGAGCGCCAATTGTAAAGGCAATGTGCTGCTTTTATGTTGTTTGATCTGTCCCGGTTGAAAGCTAATATAAGTGTGCCCGTGCAACGTTTAAAGGAACACGTTGCCTTAGATCGGACGAGTTGGTCTTTGAAAAGCGTTTGAAACCGTTTGTTATGAACTGCATATGGTTAGATAGATAATTCAAAAGTAGAATAAAATGATCTACACAAATTTGCCTCGAAATTGCGTGGTTTTCCTTTTTACTTTGCGAACTAACACGATCGGCCATTTATGGGAGTCAAAAATTTGACTCCCATATGTAGCCGACCGTGTTAGTCGACGAGGTAAAAGGAAAACCACGCAATTTCGAGGCATACCTGTGTAGATCATTGTATTCTACTTTTAAAACACATTTCTAACCATCTACATTTTATATCAAACGGAATACAAGCACTATTTATAGACCAACTCGTCCGATCCAAGGCAACGTGGTCCTTTAAGTATTCTCCATCTCATCTCGAGAAAGCTTTCCGTGGCTTACCGTTGTCACTATAAGGCTTATACAACGCATTGTTTTAAATGGTCAGTGCAGACCCAAATGTTATGAAAACAGTTGACAAGTATTGTGGGAATTGAGTTAATTGAAAGTCAAACTTTTAACATCACAAACTATTACTTTTGAACGGACAGCGTTTTTGGAGGAAGGGCGTTGTATTGTTTCCCCCACTTGATTACCCCTCCTGCTTAGCCGTGATTAGTCACATGTATTAACAGCGCTGTCACTTCACTTAGCTTGGTTTAGGGGCTGTCTTTGTGCTGGTGCCTTTGACATTATGTTTGCAGAGCGTCTATCAGTTGGAAAACTCATGTATTATTGAATGGTTTGTTCTACGTTATAATGTTAACACATTCACAATTTCCATACCTTGAGGACGGAACCCAGACACCCTTAAAAATCACTTCAGTCGTCTTCTTGTGCATGCCCTTTTTTCACTTTAGGCCTTTAGCGTTGGCGCTAAATTTCCAATGCAAATGTTTTGTTTGTACGTATGTTTCATCTATGATTTAATAATGCACTAAAATCTACTGCAGTAAGTCTAAGCCACCTCCAAGCTGTATGTAATAATACATGTATGAATGTAATAGCTTTACAGTAAGATGCTAAGGAACAAATACTCGTCTTAAAAAGTATCAAAGGGCAGAGGGCGCTCGACCAAAAAACCTGGATGGGTTTGGCGTTGGTTTGCTGTTCATTCAAATTGCGATCGATTGCACGTGGGCTTACCGCAGTAGCGCAGGTGAAACAAGGCGACTGATATCAACTAAGGATATCTGTCTCCCAGGGATGTTGTCCCGTGAAATGAACGTAGACAGGAGGACGATGATTCAACAGAGGGCGCTATCAGAAAAAGTTTGTACACAGTTTGCCGAATGAGGGGACGGAATAACCGGGGTGTGGGAATAACCTTTTGCCACACTGGCTGTAGCCTATCTGGTTGTATATGCACACACTCACATTTACCACGCCTTCAAAACTAAGTTAAATCATGATAGTGCACTTTAGGGTTCTTTTTCAGAAAAAAAAAACTACTTTTCTCTGAGCTCTTCGGATTTTCTGTTTTGTGTTTAAATTCATTTATGCACTGTTGTGTTGCTTTCTTCTGTACGAAAATTCTTCTCAAGCTGTACTGTATTAAGTTACCCCACTTGTGAGTCCCAGTCTCAGAGCATGGGCGGAACAGACTAAATTGACAAGTGAATGATTGAGTATCCCCTTTCTACAATTGCATTGTTGTAAGAGGGACAGCCTTTAGAGTGTGTCCTTAAGGAGAGACATCTTTTACAAATTGAGTATGATTCATCATGTTGTTATGATAGTTTGACAAGTTTAGTCCGCCATATCACTGCTTCAAAGAGCCCTACGGCGGCACGGCGGCAACCTTTTTTTTAGACTGAGAGACGGTACTTAACTCGATTTAGAGTGAATTTTGTTCCAATTGCACTCAAAAAGAGTCACACGGAATGACCTTTACTCCCAAAAGAGGGAAACTGACACCACTTAGGCAAGAAAGTGACATTTTCAACCTTAAACATAACGAGAGTAGTTTCGAGCATCCCTTAACTTTTGGGCCGATGGGAATAGGCCAAGACTTTTTTCCGTGTTCAGTTGTCTACGGCTATAGCGATACCTTATTGCAAGTAAATCCAGTTTACCACAACAGTTTGCATTTGTTATCAGCATGCATCTCCATGACACAGGACCGGGCTTCTTCGGACTTTAGGATGGTGTCCCCCACGTATTATGGAAAGCGCTCCGCCCGTTTTATATATTTTGTTTTGACACAAATCATGTTATAAAGTGTCAAACAAAAGGTTGCCATGGTATCAGTTTACCTCTGTATTATATTTTGTTCAATATCTTTTCTTTGCAATATGAACCGAGTTGTGATTGGGAAACTTCGACATTTTGTGTTAAACAAATGCAATGTTACAAAGCAGAGCTATAGGTTTGAGGTACGTTGTTTTCCCGGTTCCGAAAGAGCAAATGCCATGACAAAATGCATTATTCTACTTTGGTATTGATTTTACACTTGAACTGACTTTGCAGTGCCGGTTGTCATTATAAAGTGTAATGTTACATGAACAAAAACAACAGATACATTATTTTTGTAAATAGTGTGGACACACGACTGTGCTTTCACTCGCTACTTCAAACGGGCTTATGTTCTACAAATGAAAATATAGGTTGTTGCTCTGCTGGATCGCATACCTTTTCTGTGGGACCCTGCCTTGTAAAACAGTGACACATAAATAACATTTCCCCTCTGGCGAAATCAATAACATTATAAATTATTAATTATTTGGGACTTGTTATGATAGAGGTAAGAGAAGTAGGTCGGCCATCTAAAAAGGACGATCACTCACAATAATGGAGAAATCAAACAATGACGCCGGCACTTGAGTTTGATTATAAACCCATAGTCAACAGCACACAATTCAAATTAAAAGATCAGAAATGTAAAGGGCGAAAGGCTAACACGGGCTGGCTAATTGCCCAAAATTTAATTAACGAAATCGTATTAAAGAAAAAATACTTCTCTGAAAAACAAAAAACAAAAAAAATTTTATATACATATTTTGCAAATATAAAACAGTAATTAGTGAGAGAAAAAAAACCCAAAAGATCATTAACAACATTTCAATACGAGCCAATGACACAAAAAAGTTTCCACAGCGTTGAGGGCGAAATCTAGAGCCGGTGTGGAAGGAGACTCTTTCCCCCTATATACGGCGAAATGTATACAAACTTCTTCTTATAGCGCCCTCTGTTGAATCTTCCTCCTCCAGCCAATAGAGGGAAACCGAATCTCCACGAGACCGATTTCCCTAACACACTAGTTCTGGTTTCCATGACACATTTGCGTATAGTAGATATTATTATAGTGCCTACAGATAAATAAGCCTAACCCTTATCACACCGCGTCCAATAGATTGCTTTACAGTTTGCTGATCCCGATCAGTGATATTTGTTTGTCTATCTGCTGCCTACCATGTTACATTTACAAACTCACATGTTGCAAAAAAATGACATGCTCCCGTTACATCGAAAGTAATAGTATCCACACTTGTGCAAGTAATCGGCGCTGACGGACGCAGGGAATTCCTCGCAATACGTCAAGCTTATTTCACGGGTTAGAGGGGAACTTTCTCTTGTGCACTTGCGTATTTCATGTTACTACTACTAGGCATTATTCGCAAGCACAGCTAGCGCATTTCGGCGCTTGCTCAGTAAGCGGTGATGGTAAAAAAAAACAAAAAAAAAAAAAAAAACCCAACTAATTCGGGTGTGTAAAAAGAAGAGTGAAGCAACTGTACCCATGAACTCTTACTTCCTTGCAGTGGGTCTTGATTTGTTCAACCCGGTGTCTGCTTTTTTGTGCCAGCCTTACTGGAATGCCGCCCTCTAAAGATTGTTTTAAGTTATCCTAGACCTGTCCCCTGTCTTTATCCGCAACAATACAGACAGGCACGGGTCTTTCAAGGCCCACGATGTTAGTGGATAAACTTGCATGTACGTTGGATTTCAATTTATCTGCGTGCAAGTTCCCCCCCCCCCCCTCCCCCTCCCGCGGGACCAACACGTTTATAGTAAGTCAATGCCCCATTAGACTCTTTTCAATCTCTGAGTATTGACCTGTTGAAGGTTTGTGTAATAGTAATCTGGGGAGCAAGTCATATGAGACGATATTGAGGAAGATATGGGGTCGAGGAAGCAGAGGTGGTTGAGACGAGACGTGAAAGCAATACTCATTGTGATTGGAGGATTGTAAATTCTGCTCACTGCAAACACAAAGTAGTTACGTCACGCTCTTGATCTCTGCCTCCTATTCCGTGACACGAGACAGAATCGATGGTGGTTGGTCGGGTCATGTGTAAAATGTTTGTAACTCGATCTGTAAAAGTCCGTACTTGCTGATGTGATGCGTTTGAACGAACGCTTTCGGAACGCTAAACGTTGGTAAACAAGACTAACAACGAACAAACAACCAGACACCATGACACCATTATATTTATAATTTAAAATAAATAGGGCAATTTGAAATGTCGGTTACCGATCAAACTTTAAAAGCAGTCGTGAGAGGTTGGTTGAGCCACCCAACCCATGCCCTAAAAGGGTTCGTATGTCCGCGAAAGGATAGTCGTGAACTTAACAATTTAAGAAGAAAAAGGCAAGTTTATTTTAGTAAAATTAACGAAAACATTACATTACACTCTTATTTTATTTTGTGAACACTGAAACTGAATAACAATTTCACTCCACACCATCTCGATAGAGGACGCTGTGTTACTAACTCGACGTCAAAGCTTAAAAAACAAACATTGGCGAACAAATAAAGTCAAATCTGCAGATCCATTTGAGTGTTTGCCGCCCTCTGTTGACAATATTCTGGGAGCGTTACCTGCCCATGCCTTACCGCGCATGAAATAATTTCGGGAAAAACTGAATACATTAATACTATTACATGTTCCCAGCATTGTGGTAAAGTAATGCGCGTTATGGCTATGCGAACATCCAGGGAAGACGTACAGGGACTGTTGCCATGGCAGTACTCAAACCGTGATTTGATTCTTTTGCGAAAAACAAAACCTTCTTTCGGGGCAATATTTCTTTCTCCTTAAATATTTGTACTATGTGATAATATGTTTTTGGTGCGTTATTTATTATGAACATATTATTGAGCTGTTTATATTTATTTCTTTATTTACTATTTGTTGTTCTTATTATTTTGTTGAGAGAATTATCTACTGTATGATCAGGACCCTCACAAGGAATATTGATCATAGGGAGAAAACAAATATTTGTGCTACATATGCAAGTTGCACTCAATCACAGAATGCACCTTAACCCGCGAGGAAACTTAATGACATGAGGCTCTTAAAGCAAGGTCCAAACGGCGTGTAAGTAGATACCATGTATTAGTGCTCCTCGTTCCCCGGTACAACACACCAAGTTGAAGTGTTCAATTTCGTAGGCGATTTCACACCTCTATTTAAAGGGCAGTAGGGATTTGGAGCAAACATCTTCAATTACTGTCGAAAACAAGATACAACATGAAGAAAGAAGACCATAAGACAGTTCTTTTTGCAACCGCGTCTGCTACTAGCGCCATGAGTCCCCGGTTTTTGGCGCGGATTGCGGCAACTATGTATATATGAACGGCTTGCAGGTGAGGGGAGTACTGCTCGATGATTTACTAAACCAATTCGAAAGGCAGTAGCCATCTGCCATGCCAGACTTCTACCGGAACACTTTATTTGGATGCCCGCTTTTCCTTGATTGTCCAAATAGTTTGGGATGAGCCAAACGTTTAAGCAATGTAATGTCGAGTTGGGCAGTTACAGAAAAGTAAGGTGATGTCAACACGGTTATCCGAAAAGTAAATTGCCTAGGATTGTCTGATGTAGGTCAGTGTTCACACAGCTGAAACGGTTTTGCTGTTCCCAATTTGGTGTGACGCCAAGAGGCGGATGCATATGCCAACAAAGTCAACCATGTATCAATCAACTTGCATTATTGATGATACCGCGTTGATTGACAGACCCATCTAGACATTATGAAAAAGCAGCCTCTACTCGTGTACAACTGTAAAGAAAAAAAAAAAGAGGAAGCAAATAATATTAATAATAGTGGCAAGAACATTATTTATTACACACATTATGAACCACATCACTTTAAAGTGAGAGCAATATTTAAAATAAAGCACAAGGTTTATACCTTTAAGTTTCAACCCTTCCAATTGTTCTCAATCACACATGACCGTCTGTCTTGGGGGGGGGGGGGTCTGCACGGTGGTGTGGATTCACCCCTAATGACATGCAACATAATTATTCTTAGTGAGTTTAACTTTTCAGATTCCCTCGACGGGGTCGACTGACATAAGTCACTTATCGTCGGTTGGACTTGTCTCATAACACATTGGTAATGTAATGACATAGATGATAGACCAATATATCTGATTAAAGTGACGTGTAACCTGACGCCTTATTGGCCAATGAGATCGACGGCCAAGAAGCCAAGATTATTCGCTAGAAGCCAGAAGTATCAACGTGTCTGGTACACGTGATTTCATATTTACTACCAAACTGGCTTGTGGCACCTTTTGTAATTGTCAAAGAGCAGTATTCCCACTTGGTGTATGCATAACATAACACGCCTGCAAAAATTTGGACCCAATTGGTCATCACAGTGGCAAGAAAGACAAAACATCCTTGCTGCACACAATGTGTGTGCTTTCATATGCACAATAAAATGCTTTCATATACACAAAAAAAGGCTATCAAGCATTGTTTTTTTCAAACTGCATTTTTGGGTTGGCTGACTAGAGTTTTTTGTTTCAAAAACAAAATCCTGACTTCTCTACTCGTACGGAACGGGCACTGTGTTTTCATTCATACATCTACTTTAATAAGCAATTTATTTCTCAACGCATAGGTCACATCGTGACAATTTCTATAATGAGTTTTGCCCGCTTAGAGCGCTTTGCACACACCGGTACAATTTGAGACATATCGAGATAGGTCACTTTGTGAAAACATTTCTCTCCCATAGGTATGTCACTTCGTAAAATGCAAATGTCACACACAACCCTGACCGGCGCTATGTAGAGCTTTAATCATTGTTAAAGTGATGAACAGGGCCCAATTTCATGAGCTGCTTAAGCACAACATTTTGCTTAAGCGACAAAATCCTTGCTTAGTAAAATCAGAATACGGCCTATACGGCCCATACTCAACTCAGTTGTTATGCTATAAGTAAACCACAGCCAACTACCAGTCACAAGCATTTTGTAAATGGCATGAAATTTTGGCAAGTAACATGCGTAAAATAAGCGAGCTATTTTCGTGCTTAAGCAAATTCTTTAAGCAGCTCGTTGAAATTGGCCCCTGGTCAGCTCGCGGGAATTAAAAACGGGAAATACACCTTGTATACTTAATAGTGAAATTACAAACCACTATTATGTACTGAAACTTGTTAAAATTGTTAATGATTATAATTATTTGTAAATGCTTTGTGGCTTTGGACTGATACGTCACTTCCTGGTTACGCGACGAATTAAACAAAGCAATGCCACGATAACTCAATAAATCGCCTAGAATATCAATCTTTAGAACAATGTACTTTTTTGACCTTTGCACAATTAAGTCAATGCATCACAATGTGATAAATGAGTGTTTTGTTTAGTTTATGATCAGCGGTGGCACCTTGAAAAGAAAAATCCCCATGGAGAAGTTGAGAAGAGTGCACATCCGTGTTAAATATTCCTACCCCAGTGTTGTTTTACATGCTGTTTGTTGAATAATATTCACAGCCACCATTTCAACATAAGTTCGTTCACTTTCAATTCGTATGTGCATTTTGATGATAGAAAAACAGCATTGGGTATTGTGTTACGTTATTAGTGAAGCAACTATCGAAATCCGGCCACAGGGGGGGTAAGCCTTGGTCTGGTTGAGGCATAACCGTAAAATCATAGCCAGTCCAATCACGGCTTGTGTCTCATGGCTTGTTTTTTACCCTTCGCACAGTGTAAACAGCGATGGAGAATATTTTGTCCTCAATTCCTTGGCGACCATGGGCTGGGTTATGTTTCACGACCCAGCGGACTTGCAGTAGCAAACTAACATCGAACTACGAGGAGAGATTGGTCGATAGTCGCTGGTACCTCCTGCCGTTCTGTTATCGTATTTACATCGAACTTGTTGTAAGAATTAGAAACTATGACGAGAGTTGAAGGGAATTGAAGAGTTCAAGAGTTCCGTAGCACTCTTAATGAGAGCAATCTCGACCTAACAACATCCCCCATACGGCGCACACCTGCTTCGCCAAATTAGTTTTTTTTTGTTATCAAACGTGTACTTGCATGACACGCGAACTTAACATTCTGCATGATGGCTGTTACGGTGGGAAATTACCGAGGATGATATAGTGTAGTAATTTGTTTTTACCCATAATATACACTTGCAATACTCAATACCTTCCCGAGTTCTGTGGAAAAAATCACAGGTTACTCGGTTAGGATTCGAAGAATCATTTCTTTCAGCATATGGGATTATCTAAAACGAGAATAGGACGATGCCAATCTGACTCATGGGTTGTGATTTAATACTACCCAATAGCAATTATACCATACACGAGAAGGATTGTTGTTAAATTACGCTCGAACGGAAACTTAGTTTAGTAGCTAAAATGAATGCAACCAACTTAACATGATATTTATGGACGTAAGCATACATTATTTGGCACTCTACACAATCTGTAAATAAATAACAATTTTGTAGTTTTTCTTTACTGCCATACATTATTATAATGCCCTTATTCATTTACTGTTTGTATTCATGAATTTCAAGTGATAAACACTATTTAACCACAAGGGAAACTGACTGGTAAACTTTCAAATGAGTTTTGGGGTTGAACAAAGAATTGACAATAGTGGGATTCGATCCAACGACCTCCGGATTAACGTGCCGGCGCTCTACCAACTGAGCTATCTAGCCCTATATTGGCGGTGTCCCTATTTTGTCAATATCTTTGTTCAGGGTGCCAGTCAGAAGCCATACAACCGTTAACTGCCGTGTAGCCAGGGATCACACCCAAATTACGATACAACCTGGGAAGCGGCAGCCAGGGGATCACCTTAAGGGGATGCGACTTTTTGTTTCAGATATCAATATAAACCACAAGGGAAACTGACTGGGTAAATTTTGAAATGATTTTGGGGGTTGAACGAAGAATTGACTAGAGTGGGATTCGAGCCGTTGACCTCCGGATTAATGTGCCGGCGCTCTACCAACTGAGCTATAGTATTATTTTTGTTAAACAAGTTCTGTATTCAAAAGAAATGAAGTTTGCATCGGGATAAAGAACATACATTTTGGTTTAACCCATAACTTTGCTCTGTTGAAACAATTATAATTGCCTGTGACAAAAAAGGAAAGTAATGAGTATAACACATTGTTTTTTTTATGTACAAACAAAACCGATAAATTATACTGCTATAAAGACTTGTTATGTAATGTCCTCATTGTACTATATTGCACCTTTTCTGTCGCTCAATGACTTTTTTTGCTTTTCTTGATTTCTGATCTGGAAAGTCAAAACACCCGTAGGAACCTGAGGGAAAAACAATCAGTGTCGGCTAGTTAACTTATTTTATTCCGGTTCGGGGAAAAAATGGAGCTGCCCAAGGCTCGATGTTTTTTTTGTAAGCTGCCTGGTTGCCGTGACTGTGTTGTGGATTTAAAAAGCCCCCGATTCTTTTAATAAGTCGATGAGTCATGCTTTAGCATTGGTGTTGACGAGTAAACAACTTCAGTAAAAAAAATAATACGGACAAGTTCCTGTGTCCAGGATCTACATGTCAAGAACACTTTGTATATGGCGCAAGTTTGCCAGACAATATAAATTAGCTATTTGAATGAATGTCTTCATTAAGAATACCGCATGGTATCATGCGGATGTTTAATTAGCGTATAACTGAGTCCTGGTATTAAGTTCATACAATCAACAACAGTCATGTTTGAGTGCTATACCATGATGTATAATCAAATATGACCCCCCCCCCCCAAGAAAAAAATATAAAATAATAATAATCTCAGGGCGTCATTTTCATTCGAACTCAAAATAAGGCTCAAAACCAAGTAGGAATACGATGACGTGCAGATGCATAGGCTATATATATATATATCTATATATGCATTTTTTTTTTCTTTCAGCCAAGCCAAAAATTGACACGTCGAATCGTTAATGTACTGACCCTCGCATGATTTTATTCATCTCAATCTCGCGGTAAAGGATGTAGTATTGCATTTTCATCTAGGTCACTACGCATGCTACTGACATTGTCTAAGAGAAAATCAACAGGGCACCGTATCCTACCGGCCTCTTGTTTGTTAACACACATCACGAATTGATGTTGATGATCTACTAAAAATCAGCATTTCTGTGGGGATTTCCAAAGCCGATTTCCACCCCAAACTTCAATCTGACCCTTGTTTCCGCTTCGAGATACTGAAATAATAATATTCCAAACAAGAATCCAGACAATGCAAACGGCGCACTGACTAAAACCTAATATTTATCCATGACCTATAATATCCGTAGTTTGGTGTCCGCATAGTAACCGATACGTCGACAACGATCGGTTTTGTTGATGCAGTATCGATGCGTGTGTGATGGTGAGAGTGAGTCTCACGCTATCAAATGACCCTAAGTATTGTGGTAAAGGGGACAGACTTGTGTACCTTCTCGTGTAAATTTAATGCAAATCTTCTTATCTGTGTATGCATTATCTACAGTTACCCTGTAAGAAGGTATTAATAAGAAAAGTAAGTGCTCTTTGGTCAACCTCTTGCAGGGTTGTGCCGTGTTTTACTTGGATCTTAAAATAGCGTACACGCATCTTGCACTTAAAGAATTGGTTATTTAATGGGAACAGTGTATTAACTCAAGGCTGTGATTATTCATTTTCAGTTGAAAGGACTTGATGGTATCATTTTCTTTTTCTCTATAAACCAGACATGTTGGAACTGTTCACACCGTGCACGAGTTATACAACAAGTAGTAAGCAAAACTAAGTTGAATTTGAAACTTTGCATAGTGGTTTCGGTAACACCATAATATGAATATCTCTTTGAGTATTGGTTCCGAACTGGAAAGGTGGTTAAAGGGAGTGGACACTATTGGTAATTACTCAAAATAATTATTGGCATAAAAACTTTTTGGTGACGAGTAATGGAGAGAGGCTGATGGTATAAAACATTGTGAGAAACGGCTACCTCTGAAGTGCCATATCTGATTTAGAACTTGAGGTCTCGAAATCAACCATCCATTAGATAGTTTAAAACGCACACAACTTCGTGAGACAAGGGTTATTTTTCTTTTATTATTATCTCGCATCTTCGATGACCGATTGAGCTCAAATTTTCACAGGTTGGTTATTTTATACATATGTTGACAACTACCAACAGTGTCCACTGCCTTTAAGGACTCAACGTTTCGATCAGTATGCTCTGATCGTCTTCAGGAGAACCACTGGCTCTTTTCAGAAATAAAACTACCCAGCAGAGATAATCACATGGTGTAACTACATACCTGAATATAATAATATAGGCTTGCACTTGAGCCCAGAATATAAAACCAATCAGTAATACATTATTCACGTTTTTACACATACATTGAGGTGTGTTAAACACCCCCATACTATATTATTGAAGCACATCTAACAATTATGCAGTCCCTTATCTGTCAAAGCTGTGAAGTTTTTTTGACGATGGTATCATAAAAAGAGTGCCACCAAAATAAATAAATAAATAAATAACCGTCCCTTTACGCCAAACAAGTCCCTCTCGAACACTAAAATAGATGCATCCATTACATCTGCATAGATGCCGGGACTCTTCGTGAAGTGTAAATGCATGGGGGCTATTAAGTCCAGCGAGTTGTGCTTTTATACGTCTCTTCAATCATCTCATAATATCTAAGCCAGTTACTTCAGACTGACTTGAGGTGTTCACGCCCTTTTGATTGCTTCTCACAACGCTGTAATTACAGCCAGAGTCTCGCAGGTGAAAAGGGTGGCCACATTAAGCCTGGAGTCTTTGATCTCTTGCCGTATCTAGCATTGGCCAGGTGGGAGAACAAATAAAGCCGAGTGTTCTCTAAATGATGGGAACAGGTGTTGTTTAGCTGTTTCATTTATTTTGATGAGGCTTTTCGTTCTTGATATTTTCGCTGGTTTGATTTCACTGTATATGCTAGACGCATTTATTTAACTGGATATATGCTAGAGGCATTTAACGCTCTGCCTTCTTTGGGTCAAGTCAACCTGAAGCCTGTAAAGTTTATTCAACCTGAAATAATTGCGGTATAAAGGCAAGATATCATATTTGCTTTATCCAGTTAAATTAATAATAATGTTTATTCGATTACGATACAAACCTTGGATTAAGGTTGTTTATTGAATGTCCATCTTCTTCTTTTTTTCTCGATGGGTTTGAGTTAATGAATCAGTTCCAAGAATGTCTTTTACAGCAGGTGAACTATAAGTATTAGTTTAATCTTCATCTATCTCTAATGATTTAAACATATATTGCATTTTGTATGCAATAAGCGGCATTTCTATATACAATGACACAGACCACAAATACCCATTTTCTTAGAATAGTCGCGGCGCGTCTTGGCCTAGTGGTCTTAATCAAATAAAGTTCATCGAACTGTGCATGTTGTTGTGGCCTGTATTAACGAAGTGTGTGTTCGAACCGGGGCCTTGGCTATGTGTCTTTGAGCATGACACCTAACTACAGTTGCTTCTCAGCATAATTATACGTTATTAATTAGAGTATAATAATAGAAATCCGCACCCTTTTAGTTATTGTTATTGAAGAAGAAGGCCGAACAACTAAGTGCTCTTGAAAATAATGAACGTTGTCACTAACGGGCTCTCGTATGCTAATGGTATTTTAAAACCATAGTATGAATATAATCTTTCGTATTTACTAAAAAAAGAAACGACAAAACAAAAAAAGGTGAAACTCCTTTAATCTATCCCCAGACCGGCCCGACTGACGTCTATGCACCTTAAGACAGTATGACCTATTAGCTTGGAATGTTCATAAACAAATAACTTTCTACTATGCTTGTAAACATATACTAACTCACATTAAAACAAACTCTAAATTGATATTTTTTTTTTAATCAAACTGTGTCTTCAGCATCTGGTAACGTAATTATCTTTGCACACAATATATCTGAACGTTACACATGAGTTATCCATCTTTCCCGTCAGTCTACTGGCTGAAGACCGGTAGGGTAAACTTGTCAACCAAACATTGATGGGCATCGCAGGGTCATGTTAGTGCGCACCCCAAACGTACCAAAAGGTCCTCACATTTCCACGCACTAAGCTCACTCAAATGCTCCATTTATTGGCACACTTTCCAGAACACCAGACTGCGCCAAGACTTGATGATATCGCATCTCTTGAACTTGCTCCCCGATCTCTCATTATGCCTCACGCCATTTAATGAGACTACGGGGTATACTTTATAGTATTCCCATCATCATTGGCAATGGGCGATATACACAACCAAAACGGATGAATTGAAGTGGATTCAGGTTATTAACTTTAAGTGATTCATACATTTATTCACTGAGTCAATGAATGTCCAGACCTTTATTTTTATACAGTTAAAAAAACCATAGTCTAGTCATAATATCCATAAGTGAATACATTATCCGTCTGTATTCTTATAGTGATGCCATCTTGTCATAACATATAGGCCTACTTTATTTTAGTATCAAGTTCCTTTTTGTAATGAAATGACAACAGACACTCGGATCCTCTATCAATTATAAGTTGATTAAATAGGACACATCAGCCCCTGTTTAATATTCAGTGCCCGTTGGCTTGGTTGTATTTAAGTGTACGGTTTTGACTCGTATCAACAGAGATAAGTGTAAAGCATTGGAAACGGCATCCGTCTGATTGCTGATGTAAATTTAACAAGTGTTATTCGGGATGGAGGGATGGCCTGCAGACCCCAGACTTATCATTTTGTAAGTGGAATGTTTATTTTGTGTTGAAGAACGTAAACCGGACACGGGAACAGTGCCATTTCTGGGTATTTGCGTCACAAGTTGAATACTAACAAAGTTGCAGGTGTAAACATGAACAGGGGTGCTTGGGGACCTAATGAAACATGTAGCTCTTAAGTTAGTTTTGACGTCAACATTGGTCATGAACTTTCTTCACTGGAGGGAAGCCAACACGCCGTTTTGGTTCTCTAACATTAATCTTTGGCGGTCTAAACATAACTATATCGGTTGTTGGATTTGTCTATTTTGTCCGCAGTGAGGAGAAAATGGGGTTGATAGGTATACAACATTTTCGTAAACTCCACATTACATTTGTCTAGACGATAGAGTTTTGCTTAGGTTTTTTTTCTCTCTCTTTTTCTTCTGCAATTTATTAGACTGCATGACGACAACATGACATACAATGGGGGATTTTGGAGGTGCTAGGTGGCAGCAGACCTACCGGGTAAACATATTGTTCTCGGTAATGTTCGCGCTGTTTATAGAACAAGGTCAACATTGAAAATGTACCTGAGTCTGCAGTCTGCCACCCAGCGTTCAAAAATATCAAATTGCCATGTAGGCCTATACAACAACCTAGCTATGATCGAAATTGTTAGGCCTGTAAATTTGCATTCAACGCCAATGACACAAAATGCTTGTGATTTTCCAAAAGTAACTATTTTTTTTAACGATAGTTGCAGTTAGATTCATATTTGTCAATTTATTGGACTGCACGAAGACACAAGGAAATGCAAATTGTGGACTTGTGTGACGCTAGGTGCCACCAGACTTACCAGGTTGTTCCAATGTTGTCAGAAATGTGCACGTGCTCAGAACAATGTAAACAATGATAACGTCCTAGGCAGTCTGCTGCCACCTAGCGTTCCAAGTCTCCTAGCGTTAAAAGTCCCCCTTTGCCACGAATGCCTTTATACTAACCTATAATTGGATCCATGGGGCAAACCACGCATTCAACGCCAATTTCTTTACACATTTGGTTAAGTTATGTCCTTCAAATTACCAGAACCAGCACAAACACTTCAGTAAATGGCTATATCGAATGTCTTAATAAGCAGAGTAGCCTGCGGGGTGTTTTACAGTTCAAGTACTATTCTAAATCTAATTTAAATGTCCTAATGACTTATGTGAGTCAATATTGAGCCGCATGTTCAAACTTGAACATTATTATAGTGACAAATGAAGTTTTCACAGCCGTCTCTAGAATGAGCTTATAACATCAGCGTCAGTTGCAGGTATTCAAGTCTAGGGTTAGGTTTTAAAGTATCGATTCTTCAGGCAAGTTCTGGTGATAATTTTGCTCGTTTCCCACACAGGTATCGACCCGACACAAATTTAAATAACCAAAAAGGTGTAATCGTGTTTCTTTAGACACGGCTGCTTCGAATAACAACAGCACCAACCGGTCGGGCAGGCTTCTCCCAAACGCCTTCCCCATTCAGTAGGAATGCTCGGCTTTGTGCGGTTTCACGATTTTAAACCTTTCTTGTTTACCAAGCTCTTTGGAAGGAAGCTGTTTTATATAACGTAATAATTGTCCTCCGTTTTCCCTTTCATCGTTTGCAGTTGGCGGTGAATGTGAAAACTTGATGCGCCCGGAGCCTACTTCAAGGGACAGATGGTAAGAATCTTATTTGGTTCGGATTGTAGTTATTATCACAGGATCATCCTCAGCTAAATTTCATTTTTGATGTGCTGAGATGAAAGAACTAGGCTGGATTCATTGTGCAATTATAATGCAAATGCGATACGAATTTTGACGTCACAAATTCGCAACAGATAGTTCGCAAAGTTGAGATAAGTTTGAGTCCTGCAAAGTGTCGCTGCCAGAACAGCCATGTGACCTCAAAATTCGCTATACGCATTCCCATTCGCTGTCTTTATTAGTAAACTGCAGAAAAACAGTTATGTCCGACGTAGACGAAATGCCATAGCCGATTTTGGGTCAGTTACAACACTCTGTTGAACACATGGTTTGTCGGACATAAGTGGTTGAACACTATTGTTTCGTAGGACACAGGTGGTCAGACACTGGTCCATTGTGGAGCCATACGAAAGTCAAAGTCGGTCGTTATGGTTTTTGGAAGACATAATTAATCAAACTAACTTAGAACTACGAACATTTAGCTTAGGATAACATAGTATTTATATAATAAAATACTAGGTAAGAACTAGGTACTTCTTGATTTGTATCAATGCAATTGAAGACAGTGGACACTATTGGTAATTGTCAAATACCAGTCTTCTCACTTGGTGTATCTCAATATATGCATAAAATAACAAACCTGTGAAAATTTGAGCTCGATTGGTCGCCGGAGATGCGAGATAACTATGAAAGGAAAAAAAACCCACCATTTTCACACGAAGTTGTGTGCTTTCAGATGCTTGATTTTGAAATCTCAAGTTCTAAACATGAGGTCTCGAAATCAAATTCGTGGAAAACTACTTCTTTCTCGAACACTAAGTAACTTCAGAGGGAGCCGTTTCTCACAATGTGTTCTACCATCGACCTCTTCCCATTACTCGTTACCAAATGAGGTTTTATGCTAATAATTATTTTGAGTAATTACCAATAGTGTCCACTGCCTTTAAATGCGAACAATGACGATTCCAAGTAGGATGCTACAACAAATGTCGTCCCTTGAGCCGAATGCTATTTTCAAAGTATTCCAAACAAAATCCTAACTGTTACTGATAATACTGTTAATATGGATTTATTTTCAAGTCTAGCTCGGGTAGCTTCCTAGGTTTTCAAGGAAAACGCTTCACACAAACGTCTGTTGTAACTGTCACCAAAGAAAATTAAATCGTCTAAAATAAAATGAGAAACAAAATACTGCGGTACGATGAAAAGAACAAAACAAAGGTCACACAAATATCTCATTCCATTAGATGGAAAATGACGCACAGTGACGCACAGATGGAAGAAAGTAAAGAGAGGGGGCACGAGAGAGAGAAAAAACACACAAAATAAAACGAACCTGTCACCTTGAAGGTTTTACATGTTACAGAGAAATAAGGGATTAGAGAAAAGGTTATCAAATTGCATCAGTGTACAGGGGCATTACTGCCACAATTGCCTCGCCCCATCAATATAGATTGCATCAGAAATTCTACACCTCAAGGCTAGACGAAATTTCACTGTTCTGTGAGGAGTTGTTCAACATGAATTTAAGACACTCGTGGAAAAGGGTAAAAACACTCCATAAGTTTCTATCTTACTACTAGCATAACCTTTCTACATGCTTTTATAGTAAGTAGTCAACACATAATAATAAATAAGCTACACCGAATAAGTAGACCCATTGGAGATATTGATTCAATTTTGTTTTCAATTCTACAAGTTAAACGACTCAAATTGAGCAAAGGAAACTTCAATATAATCAACTTATTTTAGCAAGAATTCAAGGGTACCAAATGATGATCATGTTTGTACTACTCGGCAACACCATAAATCCATTTGAAATATTTACACGTGGAATCAATGCCCACAGTTTAATTCTCAAACTCAAAAAATAAGTCACTGCTTAACCAACATTCTGTATAACATACTAACTTGAGCATTGTAAAACTTTACGATTAAACTCAACTGCACTTACCAGTAAAAAGGGGTTAAAACAAGGCAAAATATCATTTATTTTGGGTACTGTTTGATGGGTTCCCTTTTTTATTATTTTTTTCGCAGAAAAAAAAATCCGGCGAACGTGTCAAATTCTGCGCCAGCCTCTTCGCGAAATGTTTTCACTTCACTCGCATTATTTTCTGAGCAGAATCTCGTCTTTGAACATAGATTCGCGTATCCCACCCGTAGCTAAAAAACAGCAAAGACTACCCGTGCATGAGATGGTTTTAATTTCACGGTAAATTGCCCTTCCAAATCGATGTTTGATCAGTACATGTGAAGCCCCCCCCCCCTCCCCTGTGACACGGGGCTCAGTGAAAATAACGGCACACCCGAGATGGTTCGACCGGATAAATGGAACCAACTCTGAAATCGTGTCACTCTGAATAGATCGAGTGTTTGTTCGAAGAGTTCCCTCTCAGGCGGTGATTTAGTGCTTGTATTTCCGGTAAATCCAACCCGACCGGGTTGAAACGATGCGCTCGAAATAGAAATAGGTTAGAGATCACGCGTAAGAACTCCCTTACTATGGTGAGATCGTGAACTTGGTTAGGAACTAGATTACCTCCGAAATGTCAAAACATCGACTATTACAGTATGTATGCTGATTCATTTAAATGAACAGGTTTTTGGGGTCAGATTCTTTGACTCCCAACTGAATTTTGAATCGGGTTTGTTTCGTGTTACGTTGACGTGAGATTTAAGTGCAGTTAACTCGCTGTAAATATTTTAACGGATGTACCCGTAATGTCAACATGCAATCGAAGATACATTTTCCTAGCTGTATTTATTGAACTCAAAGGGCACGTTTTTTTGAACTCATTGTGATAAGCAGAAGGAAAACCCACTTATATTCCTTTGTCACTTTACACCTATATATCCAGTTCAAGTTTATTATTGGGTAGGTAGAAAAGTTTCAGTTTTAATTACGTAGCCCCCCCCCCCCCCCCCCTCACAGCAACCACCGGAAGCAAATTCAATGCGGTTATAAAGCCATCACCTATAGTCATTTAGACTAACTCGTGAGTCTTTCTGCTC
Source organism: Asterias amurensis (assembly GCF_032118995.1). Taxonomy (NCBI): domain Eukaryota; kingdom Metazoa; phylum Echinodermata; class Asteroidea; order Forcipulatida; family Asteriidae; genus Asterias; species Asterias amurensis. The sequence continues at coordinate 1,640,588 of NC_092656.1, forward strand.
AAAACAATGCTTGCTCAAGTTGAGTGTCTCCTTAAATAGTTTGTTTTTGACATTAGCGATAAATGTCATATTCACGATTGATATGTATAGCTTGCTACTTGTTGTTGAGAGTCAACAATGGACTTATACAGATATTAGTAAGAAAACATGACCATAAAAAAAAAACATAAAAATGAGAAAATTCCTCCTAGCTATACTGTGTCAGTGGTGGCTTTTGTAAAATAAACCTCACCCTGGATTATCGAGCTTCCACTGTTTACTTGCCCCAAAGACTCGCCTCTCTCGTGACGTTCAACCTTTCCCACTATACTTGTTTCCACTTGAAGTGTGTACCATTTGCCGCCAGCTTTAGAGACAATTTGATGTGTATTAAAGCTGACTTCATCGATCTAACTACTGCTACTTGACCTTTGAATGAAAATAAGAATATTTTAAATCGAAACCGGTTGTTTTCTGTATGGGTAGAAAGAGTTTCAAGCACAGATAGCACTTCCTTATGGATCTCAATACTTCGTTTTACCGTTTGTTTAGGATATGGAAATAGTTGCTATTCAACTGTTGTAAGCCTGCCACTTACAAACATGTCTTAAAGGCAGTGGACACTGTTGGTAATTACTTAAAATAATTATGGCATAAAATCTTACTTGGTAACAAGTAATGGGGAGAGGTTGATAGTATAAAACCTTGCAAGAAACGGCTTCCTCTGAAGTGACGTGGTTTTGGAGAAAGAAGTAATTTTCCTACGAATTTGATTTCGAGACCTCAAGTTTATAGTTTGTGGTCTCGCATCTGAAAGCACACAACTTCGTGTAACAAGGGTGTTTTTTTCTTTCATAGTGATCTCGCAACTCCGACGACCGATCGAGCTCAAATTTCACAGGTTTTTTTTTTATGCATATGTTGAGATACACCAAGTTACAAGACTGGTCTTTGACAATTACCCATAGTGTACACTGTCTTTAAAAAATCCCTTCCATTTAGTTCCATTTGAATTCGTGTCTGAAGAGAAGGTAACACAATACACTAGTTTGTGCTATACCAAACTCAACAAGAGTCCTGCTTCTCAAGTAAACTCATGTAATTAGGGCCGGTGTGCGGTAGCACTTGGTATAAATCTCTGTATTCCGAAGACGATAATGACAGTGGCTCCTCATGTAACGCGAATATTCGTCACTCAGTGGCGCTCCTAGCGCTGTATTTCCTGCAAGATCTACGGGACTACACTTTGGAGTTATGACTCCTTCTCCTTTTACCTAGCACCATATTATTGTTTACAATGTGCTGTGGCGCAATTTGCTGCCAAATCAAACCAGGAACACCAGGGCAAACCCCTTATGTGTTGACCCAGTTCACTGCGTTGTTTCATGTGCGTTACATAACACATGGGACCAACGGCTTTACGTCCCATCCGAATGGCACAGAGCAGTGATTGGAACGTTGACTTAGTCAACCACCTGTTATTTTTTACATACGACAACGCAAAGTGTCAAATCCTACTTTAACCGAAGTAGACAATGTTCCTACACTCCACAAGTTCTGTGACCGACACAAGTGGAAACTGACAGCCTTTAAGACGTGTTGACGTTTTGATCTAAAGCCTTGTATGTTCACATTGACAGATGAATTCGAATTGAATACTAATAAGAACGAGTACAAATATCTGCCTTTCATGAATAACAAAATACGTTTTATGTTTTTTAATGAACGGATTTCGTTGTCAAAGGAACCTCTACTTTTTGAGACACTGCTTTTTTTTGATAAGTCTACATTGCTTTCCGACTTCAAAAAAAAAAAAAAAAAAAAAAAACCTCAAAATGCAAACTCAAATTCAATTCCACAGACGTTCTTAATGCCCACTGGATTGACGTCAAGGGGCAGACCGAAGTGTTATTAAATCACCAAGCCCCAATGATGAAATGATGTAACTTAATCATTACATGACTATATACCACACATGACTACATGATAAAGTGCATATTATCTGAGGTTCATTTATGGTTCAGAATTGCTAACGAAGTTTGACATTTACTCCCGGCAAGGTGTTCATACCATTGCTAGCATCATTATACAAATCAAATGTACTCATCAGTCGAAGACATTCTCGGAAAGTTTCGGTGTTGAGACTGAATGTGGTCAATCAGTCACTACAATACATAAACGTGCTCCCAACCAACCGTTAAAAGTACGTTTGAACCAAATGTTCGATAAACGTAAAATCAACAACAATCCGTTTATCTATTAATTTTGTGGATACTGTTTTTATCAATTTCGCCATGAATCGATGAAAATACTCTTATGCAGGTCACGATAAGATAAAGGGTTCATCACGGTAATGCAAAATGTTAGCTGTTCGGTCACAAAAAAGGGCAGTTGTGAAAAAAATCTGCAATTTGAATCAAAAGTGCTATTCAAATTGTTTTGTTTGAAGTACGACCCCCCTAATTGTTAGAACACTTATCACCGATGCTCATTATTTCAATAGCAGACAGAGAACACGTACGAATAACAGTCCATGTCTAATAAATTGTGAAGTAGCAGTAGGCCTACAACCTATCTTTAATTCATTTTTTTTTTCTTCTAAAGGGTTATTGTCCATTTTTTGTTTATCTTACCCGCATTCACAAAACCGATCTAATGAACGTATATAGTTTGCGGATAATTCTCGAAATAATGTGATTAGAGAATTGCCATGTACCATTGCGCTTCCAAGTCTGGTACCCCGAGGCCCCAACGAAATTCACCATTTGAGTTTCATTGAAATTCGTATCAACGTCCCTTGGGTGTACTTGTTGTCTTCGGTTTATACTAAAACGACTGTACATTATTTGGAAATTGTTGATACACCTTTAAAAACAATGTCTGCTGCAGGCGTCCCAAGCGAGTGAAATGCAGCGGGTTGGTTTATATTCTTTATAGAATACTAGATTAGGAGTTGTTTTCGCTCGAATTGCAGTTTGTTCTTTCCTTTGGCTTGTAGAGCTGTATACATTTCAATGCTAGTCCAATGGCGAGGTATAATTTAACGTCATATTTAGCTGATCAAGGTTTTCATGCGTCTCAGTTGAAATTTTGAAAATGAAATTGTTAACTTGAAATTGTAAAACAGACATAGAAGTTTCCCGGAGTTTTTTTTTTTTTTTTTTTTTTTTTTTGAGTGTAGCACGTATCTAGTAACCCAAATAATACGTACAAAATGCCGCCCCTATAATAGGCGTCGGTATAGCTGCAAGAAAACAAAACGAAACCAGTTTGTGAACATTGAATATATCATCCCACCTTTGCACAAAATAAAGTTCTTTGGCACTTGTCGTGCCTCGCAGAAAAGGTGAACGACTTTTCGTTGCAAGTGTTCGGATTAAATATGGTAATCTGCCCCCATGCGTTCTACCCAGTCTTTCACATTTTGCACGTTCAAGTAGCATAGCAATATATATTAATAACAATCTATACAATCGATTTTTAGCTTCGACTTTGCCATCAGCCCAAGTCTAAACATAGTCGCAAAATGACCAGTATGTACTGTTTACAGAAACTATAATAAGGTTTACATTAAAGTCGATAGTTTAGTATTCCAATGGTAGTACATGTGTATTTTGTTTGTACAACTTCACTCAATCGTCGCGACAGTCTCGGGATGTACATGTTTTCTAATTAAACATAATGATTTTCATTATCCAAAGATAGCAAAATCAACACAGAGGAACGACATTGTAATGAACACTTTGATTGACCGCTGTACGTCAATGCATGTGCGGGATCGTGTGTCTCCATGTTAACCCATCTGGCAACATACAAATACGTGTATTTTTGGCGGGAAAGGGGAATCAAATCAGTTTTTTTCTAACCCTAGGGCGCCCTCGTCTGAAGGGAGGAGTCGAAGCTTGGTTGCTCCTGGCTGTGCACTTTACTTATATTTGTGTTTCTATTGTTTCGTCATCGTTTTACCTCAAATATTATTATTATTATTATTATTATTATTATTGTTTTTGTTTTTTTTTTTTTTTGGTATGCAAGTCGCCTGACACACGAGGCCTGATGGCCACTTCAACGTGTGGGCTACAATTATTTTCTTCCAGAGGCCGTTGCAACCTACTCCTAGGGCTGAAACAGGGTTACCCTTTCACAGTCCATACGAATGTAGGCTTGGGTATCATCAACAACGTGTTTAGAGTTTCTTCATACTTGACGACATACCGCAGTATGGCGTTACACACAATTCACATTTTGAAATGATCTTTGTCACAAAACTATTCTGTACATGTGTTTAGTTGTGTCAATGCAAAAGTACGCGTTACCAATGATACATTGAGGTAGAACTAGTTTGGTATCCTGTTTTTTTTATCCGTAATATATGAAGTTTAATTGCATCCGATTTATGACGTCATGGGAAATAGATGTGAATGAAGTTTGGCATCCTGTCTTATTGTAATCAACAACGTCGCCCAGTACATGGACTGAGAGATAGTCTGGTATTCTGTCTTGTAATCCGTATTATAACACCCCTTACCAACATTCTGCCTTTTCATTGGTTTAGAGCGCGTCACATGATATGTCTTAGTTTTGCTAGACGTCGGCCGTGTGATAGTGCATCGGTTTGCCGTGCGCTAGTCCGAAAGACTAGTACACGGCATGCAGTACCCAGACGTCCGTTACGTTTACGAGGATGATACATTAATAGTCTGTAACCATTTCGGATTACATGACACTACATGCAGAATACAGTAAAAGTTTTCGCAATCTGTATTCGCGTCGTCCGTGGATTGTAGCATTCAGGTCTGTAACTTAATAATAATAGTACAGTATTTAGAAATGTTTGGGGTGTTATAAAACAAGTATTGGCTGCTTTTACTCGTGCAATGGTTAAAAACTATGACTCCCTCGGTGATCCCCGGAGCGTTCTATTTTTACTCGGCTTCGCCTCGGGAAAATAGAACGCTCCGGGGATCACCTCGGGAGTCATAGTTTTAACCATATCACTCGAAGCAGTCAATATTTGTATAACAGTCGCAGTAATTAACAGCTGCACCCGAATCTATATGGTCTGGTATTCTGTCTTGTAATCCGTATGGTCGGAATAATCAACAACTGCACCCGACTCTATTACGTAAATGGTGGAAACAGTTTGGTGTCATTTCTTAAAAAATATGTTGTAATCAACAACTGTGCCGAATCACATTACGTACATGAAACTTGGAGGCAAAGACATGTTGATATACTGTCTTACAATAGGTGGGATAGTCAACAACATTGTCAGATTCTATTACGTCATGGAACATGGAGGTAAACACAGTCTGGTATCCTGTTTTTTGTTTGTTATTGTGGTAGAATACATTAACAACTGCACCCCATTCTGTTAGGTACGATGCATCAGGTTGACCATGTTACGAATATCGCTGTGTTATGGCTTATTACGGATGAGTTAATTGAGTGTGGAATCAATTCGAATCGTCAGTGGCCTTTAACAGTTTAAAATGGACGGTGGTGGGGTTCAAGACGGGGTTGGTGTGACGCGCCATATGTGATAACAATCTACATTGAGAAAGATAATAATCTAGCTTTTATCCCTGCGTGATGCTTTTGACTGCAACCATCTCTTTTTTTCCACTGGCTATATATGATAATTATGCAAACACCCTCATCGCTTGGTTTCCCTTGTGATTGTCACTGGTCTGTAAGCCTGCATGTTGTCCCCACTCGACGAGGCAAAAGCATTCTATATATCTCACAAACTCGACAATCTTATTAGGATTCAAATAATTCAATTTCCTGAGCAGGGAAATGCAACCGTGTGAAGACATTTAAATACCAAAGTGGGGTTATGTTTTGTTAGGGAACTTGCCACACACAAATTGCATCAACGGCGCTATCTACAGCGGTAGCATCGGATGCTGCATACGATCCAGTGTGAAAGCGCACTCTACAACATTATCCCCGGTTTGCTTTATTTTGGTTTTATCTCTCTTTTGGTTTTATTCTGGCTTTCTTTACTATTCTACAAGTTGCAACAGGGCGTGGAATTTCAGTCCTTATTATACATTGGTAGACCTAAACCGAGTATGTTTGCCAAACTGAGTCTCAGTACAAGTTGTCAGCCAGTTTTATGGTCAGCTTGACCCATTGATCAGAAAGATTAAAGGCACTGGACACTATTGGTAATACTCAACACAGTTTTTAGCATGAAAACGTACTTGGTAAAACAAAAAATAAAAAAATGAGAGCTGTTGATAGAAAGATGTAAGAAACGGCTCCCTCTAAGGTAACATAGATTTTTAAAAAGCTGTAATCCTCAGGCCCTCAGCACTTTTAGGCATCTGAAAGCAAACAAATTTGTGCAATAAATTTGTTTCTCCAGTCATTATTCTCTTGCAACGTTGATGACAATTGAGGTCAATTGTTTTTTTAGCATTATGTTGGGATACACCAACTGAGGATACTGATATTAAACAGTACAACATTATTTTGTCCATTGGCTTTAATAAACTGTTTCAAGAGCCACATACTGGACATCTACAAAGCCGGAAAGGCGACGAGAAATCCCGTCACGAAAAAAGCTTACTAATTCAATTTGCGAGCATTTTAGGCATCGCTTGGTTGTCAGTTGTTTTAGGCGCGAAAGACGGCCAAAGTTCAATGATTAAGATTGAGCTTTTATAACGTGGCACTGTGCATTTCAATCACCATCATTATTTACACTGGCTATAATTGGTTTGGGATTTGGACAGGACCCGTGTCGAGAGTTTCAAATAAACTAGATTGTGTCTTGAAACCGTGTGCCTTAAAGAAAGGGCCTTTCTCTGTGTTTGTGTGTTTCATGGAGATACCGAGCTTTGCAGCCATGTTACCACTTTCAACCACACGGATTTGAGTTCATTCCACTCAACAGTCGGGAACATTTTAACTCATTTCAGTGGCATGGTTGGCTTGTGTGTAAAGCGTTTGCCTCTCACCAAGGTGACCCCAGTTCGGTTCCCGGCCGGGGCCATGGGTCGATGTGGCTGGCAGCCAAATGCGCCCTTGCATGCCAGCTTCTCGAACACGTGTAGCCGCGTCCTTGGCAATTCAGCTCTTAGCTGCGAGTAAGGATGATTAGCACCAAAAGTATTATTATTTTTATTTTTATAAAAGGGCAAATGATTGTTTTTGTCTATGAGAAGTGACCACCCAGCTGTAATTCACAAAGCTCCCTACAGTCAAAGCTTACATAACTTGCAATAAATACATACTTTCTTCTTTTATTACTCTCATCATTAATGGACACATTTAATTATTTTGCTTTGGACAAATCAGTATCAACAATAATTGATAAGTGTTTTTGTCTAAGAAGAGTGACCACCCAGCCAGCTGTAATTCACAAAGCTCCATACAGTCAAAGCTGACTAACTTGCAGTAAATACATACTTTCTTAGTTGTTTAAAGTGGTTGTTGTATAATTCTTAAACAATTGACATCTCTTACACGGTGTCCTTTATACATTGTTCCAATATTGTATTGTTTTAACAGATACTTATTTTTGCATCGGGGATAACAAGTTACAAGTTGTTTTTACCGATGTCTACATTGCTGGTGTAAGCGGGTACAAATCAAACTACGTTATACTGTTGCCCTTTTTAAACGTATCACGAACATGACCTAAATGTGTAATCCACAAAAAGAACCGAAGTGTAGAGATTAAGGCGAGGAAAGCTTCTCTTGTAAAATGACTGTACTTCATCAACCATGTAGTGACGTACACAGCTATATCTCCTCCGACATTATCAAGTGATATGTGATGAAATGGTTAACATGCTATGAATTGATTAACATGCTATTTCGGTTAACACATCACTCGGCGAGTCAGGTTGCCACACATGGCCGAGCCGAATGAGGCATATACATGCAGATGTTTTGCAAATACTTGAGTGCATGTGTTTCACTGAAAAAAAAACTTCTCCTTTGTAATTTTTGTATTAATCCAATGAACAAATATGTGGCATTTGATGCGATCCTGTTATCACATCACTTGCTTTCAACATGCGTATGTGTGTGTGAGGCGTAGATGTAGGCTATATGTACATAACATCAAACGCGGACCTGAGCCTTTTCTGCATGATGTACCACTGATACCTTAGATGGCTCAGCCTAGCAAAAAACATATCATACACAAACTGTGTTCTGACACTACTATATCAATCTGTTTTCTGTCGAGGCACAGTCACGGTAGAGCAATGAAGAATGTTTTAATATTCGTAAATGACCCATATATCACGGTAATAACACCCTGTGAATTGATTGACAAAAGTGCAACCTGTAATCGTAAGCAAGGGTAGTCTGAATCAGGACTTGGGGCGAACTGTGGTTCCTTTGGCACGAGCGTCTAATTACTGTGACCTGAACTTCAAATGAATCTAATGATTACAACCTCAAAAGGTACCTGTGAGATTGATCAGTTCAATCCATTATCAAAACAAATGAAGAGAGACAACACCAGTCTTAAAGGGATGATGTTGGAGGTTATATTTTTCTAATGCACGGCCGATTACCACACTCTCGTGTGTTTGCACTATCAATGTCCTAATGAGTTATCGAGATAAAAAGGTGTTTCAATAAATCCCCCTTGGGGATAAGAGTGGTAACAGTTTGAGCCCTCTCTCTCTCAAAGTGGTAATTCGTTGTTGGAAATTAAATAAATACAAACACAATAGTGACAATTATATAAAATCTGTTTAACCTTGGAAACAATCAAGAAGTTTTACTTATTTCGACCCGGGACCACTGTTTTACCTGAGTGCGAAGGTCGGAAACTATACCACACAGTTGATGGATGAAACATTGCTGGTACACGGATGATTCAAACCAGTTGACAGCTTCCAAGGGAAAACATAATGATGTGTACAGCAAACAAAATGTACTAAATCCGTATCCTGTGAACTTAGTTGAAATCTTACAGGTGAGAGAAGGCTGACGGCGGGACGCAAAAGGGCTTATAACGACCGTCTTCGTTGGTGTGAAATAAGGGAGAAAAATGGTTGCATGGCTGTAATTTGAAGAAAACAAATTCCCGGGGGGGGGGGGCACGGACATAAAATGGGGATGGGGAAATGCCCTTGTATGAAGTTAACGATGTATGCTTCAATAATACACAGTTGTACCCAACTCATCCTTTAAACCAATTACGGTGTGATTAAGATGTCTCGAAGTAAACTTGCTGTCAGATACAGCCACAACTGTTACCCTAGCGTGATCGTTGATTGCTGAATCCTGTCAGTATACTATCCGTATCATCAGTAATGCCAAGCACACTTTTGTGATTAATGATCGACCTTTATCACTAATGACTCTCTACTGCTAACAGGAATATTCATCAATTATGTATAGAAAAGATGTTTTGTCCCCAGTGGAGTAAGACAATCATTATTTGTAATAGCGTATTATTAAACAGTGCGTAGAAATTATTGAATTGCTGTCCCGGGGAAATGCATGGTCAGTAGTGATGTTTTAAAGGGGCTGATGTCTTTCAGGCATGTAACTTTTCCTCGGATCAGCTGATTTCCTCTTTTTTTTTCCAAGTTTAATCATTCAAAACTCTAAAATACTATACAAAATCATTGACAATGTGCTTTTTTTTTTTTGGTAAAGTTACAGGTGCATGCCTGGTCTTTGCCCCACCTCTCTGTGAAGGGTTGGAGGGAGGAAGCTGGTTGCGCTTGACAGTTGTTGACCATATTGGGAGGGGGGCGGTATGAAGCAAGAAGGAAAACAAAAGAATGTGATTGTAAAACATACACTGTAAATCCTTGGGTGTTAACATTGACACCAGTGAAGTTGTCACATTAAAAATACCGAAGGGAAAATCAAAACTAACATCACGTGTTGTTAAAATAACACCAATGTAATTGTTTCGGCAGTCATGAGTGTTATTTTGACACCCTGTGGTGTATATTTTGAGTCCCCTTCGGTATCTATAGCTGACAACACCCATTGTGTCAATTGAATTATTCGGTTTTGAAGTGTACAATGGAATACTAGAAGCAAACTGAAAATCAAACACGACAGTTTAAAACATTTTCTTAACAACGGAAATGGAATGTTGTATCTCAACCAAGTTTAAGAATTGAAAATGGCTAACGACAGGGTGACTCACAAACTAATGAATACTTAATTTTAATGTGAGTTCAGGAGACATGGTATAGTGCCATTACTGAATGCAGTATATCATTCATCACTTTAAGTCGTATAATTATCGCGAGGCTTTCAAACGTTGAACGAGTCAATCATGTGCTTACAGCGTTGCCTTTATTCTTTTTGACGGACTAACATTTATGAGAACTCAGAAACTAATGAACCGTTACATAATTTGGCTAGTCTGTATATCTGACTTCACAAAGGCTACACACAAAAAGACGGGCTAACCACCTCAAAAGACACTTTTTTTTTGCAAGTAAAAACAAACCGAAATTATAAAAGCTGAAACGACCGGTACGAAAAGGTACGACCGAACTTTAGGAATAAACGAAAACAACAATTATAAGGAAAAACAAAAACCATAAGTTTTTGTTAAAAGCATCTAAAAGTAACTAACGCACACATAGACACAAACGCACAACAAATTTAATACAAGACATCCCCAAGAAATAAAATGAATACCAAAAATTAAATAAGACGTACATAATTAACATAATTTATTTATAACACAGCTTTGACATGCTTGACTAATGAGTCAGAAAGAATAATGCCCACCAATCATGTATTAGTTAATTGATTTCAATACGTTGTGTTTGATTTATTTTCTCAAAACTATCAGCAAAGAGTCACGGCTGAAACTTGTTTCTGTTTCAAAGATAAGTATAGTTTTAATCCCTCCTTTTATCCCCTTAGTTGTGCTGCCTTTAATATTCCCTCACCCTTAATGGAATAAACTAGCATCAAAAACACACGTGTCGTCTAACTCGACACCATTGTGACTCAAATTCACCAAATGTGACACTAAATGATGAATTACGGCACTATCTCAGACTAAACTGTACAAACACCATCTCAGTCTATGTGTTGCGAGACACACGAACCCAAAAAGAGAACATAATCATGTATTCTTTAGCTTGATAAAAGGTGAATCGTTCATTGTATCAACCAGTCAGTCAATCAGTCAGTCAATCAGTCAGTCTTTATTTTTTTTAAATGAAGCCCCCATATGCAATTCGAGGTATTCAGTTAGCGTCTTTACTCTCCAGCATGTTTTGTTTACACTAAAAAAACCTGGCGTGGAAATATAGTGCTCAAGTTATTTCCCGCACGACCGTAGTGGAAACATTTTAACGGGCGTTTTCAACACCTTCGAATGTACGCTTTATTATTGGATATTGATTATCAAAAAACATATCACTATGTGGCTGATGAATAAAGACCTGGTGTAGAGAGATATGTTGAAATGCATAGCGGCTACTAGCAGCTGCACAAATGCGTCAACAGACAAAACCGAGGTATGCAGTGATTGTTTGCCTTTATAGTCCCAAAGTCAGTTAGCCAGCCGACTCAGCTATTGGATCGAGGGCGGCAGTTGGATGTAAGCTCACTTCGTCCAGCATCAGTTTTCGTTGCAGTTAATCCTGGATATATTCCCGCAAGTTGAGATGGACCTACATTTCCCTTGGTAGTTGTTGCAACTAATACAAGAAAAGTAAATGCTTGCAATGTTTTTTGTGTGTGTGATGCTTCAACAGAGGGGGCACGCCACCAGGATATATTAGTACTGTAGGCTTGTATACAAGTGTGCGAGCTTAACACCTTACTTGAGAGAGCGAGATATATATAGAGAGAACAAATAACACAACCCGAGGTGGTGAGGTTCACTAACAGACCATCTCCAAACAGACGAGGAACAGACGCTGTTCGGGCAAACTTTGAAGCATCTGTCTTTGAACCGCACTCGACGAATTCTCAAGTGTGTCGAACACTGTCGACATTTTGCGTTTCGGGGGAATTTCAGTTTTTGTTAGGAGTTTGTGATTTGTTGGCACTAGGAGGGGCCCGTTAGGTCAGCACTCAAAAGGTATGTAAGCATAATTCCTTTTTCTTTCTCTCTCTTCATAAACTGTGGAACCGAGAAATGGCATGACCCACGTCCCTGGATTGATCATGACATTGCTAATGATGAGTGCCAATTATACGTGTTAAACGTACGAAAGAAACCGATTAAAAATTTATTATAATGTTTCAATTTTACGGCCAGATGCATTCTGATCGCTTTGAATGTATTATTTGTTGTGAGTTTAACAAGAAAAAAAGTAAATTTGTACGATTTATTTTAATACACTTGGCAATGTCCATATTTGTTTTGATAGATATCTATTATCCGTTGCACTCGACATTATGATGGTCAGTGTTCAATGCAATAATAACAACAGTCGCTTTGACACGTTTGTTTAACTGCTCAAGTATTTAGTTAAGTAAACCCCTCCGTTGAAACTAAACCCGATGAATTTGTCTTGAAGTTTTAACAATTTTTAATTGGAAACCCGAATGACTTGTCACGATGTAACATGGGAGAAAAAGTTAAGAACATTTTATCATCTGAGATAATGTAATGGCTAAATTTGGAAGCCCACTTACTATGTCCAATTTGTTAGAATGTACATGTTACAAAGTTAAATGAACCAGAAAAACACGTTACGAAACACAAATCTTATAATGAAATCGTCTGAGACAATTCGGTCTTTAGACGTTGTGTTTGCTCTTTTCCGAATCCCCCTTTTGATCCCTAAAACAACTTCCCCTTATAAAGATGCTTTAATGGGCGTCATGTGACAAATTCCAGCGTATAGTGGAATTTATTTCATGACAGAAGAAGACATTGAAATTAAGTTATGCCCCAGTCCAGGTTTCAAAGCTTTTAAGGGTTTTACTATAATAACTTAAGCTATATACATTCTTGTACTTCAACGTTGTCACTAATAAATCAAGGTCGGCTCATCGAAGCGGAACCACGGCGTCTGAAACAAATGATAGTGCTTTGATGGAGGCGCCACCTAAGCATGTTTTCAATTATTCAAACGTTAATCCTTATACCGCCATTCCCAAGCACTAATTACGGTCATTATATTAATGGAGAATATAATCGTTAAAAAATATTAAAAACAATGTGGCTTTGTGATGATCAGTTAAAACAAATACAAATAAAATAAAAAATAAAAGTGCTCTCTAACCAAACAATGGATACGAAAACAGGAAACAATGTTCTTCCAGAAATGGTAAGTATAATATGCGACTCTTAAAATTAATTATGACAATGAACGCGCGAATTGAAGTTTATAATTTGTATGAGAATCGCGTTGTTGGAGATTCTGCTACAATTTTCCATATCGACTGGTATCTGCAGCAAAATAGTGACAAAGGTCAAGACGATCTAAAGAGGTAAGATGCAAGTTCACTATATTCACATTATTTGTGTTATAATTTGTAGTTGTAAACATCCGATCCAATCAAAATACAAACATACGGAACCAGTTGGCACATGAAAAAAAAAAAAAAAAAAAAAAAAAATACCTCCTAGGTTACAATAAAAATATACAAAACGTGTATCATAAGGGGAGTTATGCAATTTCGTAGGCTTATCTTTAACGTGTGAAGTTTATTCTCTGGCCAACGGCATACCGGGTCTACCCCCAAAGCGCACCCCTTGGGGTGCAGGGCTGACTGACTGATATATGAATACTTGACCTATGATTTATGAATACATTATTTAACATCACCATGGAAACGAATCAACCAAAACACGGCACCACATGTTAATACTGCAATTTCAGCCGTTGAATACAACACAATACACCCTAAATTACAGCGATGGCATTGCAAAATTAGCGAATATTCATACCACTCAATGTGTCTGCATGGATCTAGTGGATAGCCATACCCAAACAGGTGTATTTTATCGCTCGGCTCGGGATGTGCATCTTGCGCAAAATAAAACAAATTATTCTCATCCATTCCACAGCCTTGGTAAACGAAAGCCGGTTATATTTAATCAAATTGTGTTTATTTAAGCTGATAACCCGATGATTGACAGCCTTGCATGGCAACATTATAAGTACATGATATCTTCCATATTTAAAACACCCATCATGAACCAAGGACATGTATTGGAGTAAAATCACCTGGTTTTCTTTACACACTGTTGAGTAGTTGTTTTTATAGCAAGCCAGGGGAAGATGTATAATGCTTAAAGGAACACGTTGCCTTGGATCGGACGAGTTGGTCAAAACAAAAGCGTTTGTAACCGTTTTTTATAAAATGCATATGGTTGGAAAGATGTTTTAAAAGTAGAATACAATGATCCACACAAGTTTGCCTCGAAATTGCGTGGTTTTCCTTCTACTGTGCGAACTAACACGGTCGGCCATTTATGGGAGTCAAAATTTTGACCCCCATAAATGGCCGACGTGTTAGTCGACGAGGTAAAAGGAAAACCACGCAATTTCGAGGCATGTTTGTGTGGATCATTGTATTCTACTTTTACAACATCTTTCTACCCATATGCATTTTATAAAAAACGGTTACAAACGCTTTTTAAAGACCAACTCGACCGATCCAAGGTAACGTGTTCCTTTAAAACAATGGCAATGACCGAATCAATACATGTCAAAACAGCATAACAACATTACAAAGGGCTGGTTGACAAACCAAAACAATTTGAATCAGCTTGTTTTGGTTCTGAATCAAAGGTTTTGGATATGATTTGGTAAAAGGTTGTCAACATTTGCTGGAAGTTGGTTTAAAATCTGGGTGTGCGAGTTGTTTCCTAACAATTCTATGTACTTGTGACATATAAAACAGGGTGTCCACAATTGCAACAGGACACGAATTACATCCTTCGGGCTAAAACACATTATACTGTATCTTGTCGGAACATTTTTGTTGTTGTAATTTAGTTTGTAATTTAAAGGCCATGTGATTGGAGTATGACGATACCGATTCAGATTCAGTTAATTGGCAACTTGGCATTAAACCATATTCCCTTCTAAAAAACGATGGTTACATTTGCAAGTTATTTACATAGTTTGTGTTGTGTTAATGAGTCTAGGGCTTAAAGGTAGTTTGCATGTAAAAATGACCAGAAACCAATTTCGAACCACTTTGCTATAAATGATACACATCCGATGTCAACGATGTTTAAAATTGAGTTACTCGCAATCGTAGCATTAAACAACATCTACAACATTTGATGAGTGTTTCATTCAAAAGCTTGATATGTAAAAAGATGTTTAATTTATTTAGGAGCCTTGAAAGTTTGCATTTATACATTGTCCAAAACCAATTTCCAACCTTCCTAAATGACATACATCTGGTTTGAACGTAATAACTAAATAACTGATGACATGTACAAGTGCAAACCAAATGCGTCTGTGCCATTCTTAAGCTACTTGCTCGAAGCCACGCCGGATAGATAGATCTATACATTATATATGCACACCTCATCAGCAAGAGGTTGCATTCGATCTAGGAACAGATCAAAAGCGACTACTTTATCTGGCTTTTAGACCCACTACGGGAATTGAGTGAAGGGGCAGAAGGCCACAAGTGTTCATTCTAAGATAGATTTTCACGGACTTCGCGTACACGAGGAAGGCACTTTCATTTAATACCTTTCTGTTTAGCAAGTTCGAGATCGTGGTCTGTTCTAGATAGACAAGATAATGAGAATACAATGTCATTGTTTCAGAGAACGAGAGAGAGAGACAGGGGATGGGAAAGGGAGGTTTTTTTTTAATTAGTGATACACTTTATGACCATGTTTGTTGTGACTGCATGACACATACTGCGATTGTCTTAACAGTACATATAATTTCGCAAGAAGAGAAGTATACATTTCAAATATAGCCTACCTTTATACGCACCCCGAACAAAAATATTGTCAAAAAAATAGGGAAAACCAAACCAAAGGGCTAGATAAATAGATCAGCTGGTAGAGCACTGGTACGTCCATATGTGAGTCGTTGGTTCTAATGTAGTCCTACATTAGTCAATTTTTCTCCGTTTAACCCAAAATTACAAAACAAAACTACTTTTTTTAATGATTTTTATTTAAAGTGTTTATTGCTTTATTCATGAGTTATTTCACAAGTTGCCAAACTATTCAGTTTTAGAGACAACCATCGTGCTACAACCTTAACTGAGTATTCAGTTGGCCTAAATCGGAGCCTCTCTCACGTCTTAACATATTCTCAAGATACAAGGCCTCCACGTAATAATGAAATAAGACGCTATTTGAACACCTTTTAGAGTGGGAGGGCTTCCATATGTGCATAGCTGTGATGGGGAAACACCACTTAATAATAAGGAAGTCATCAAAACAGGAAGATAAAACCACAAGAAAATATTGCAAACCACAAAATGCGACAGTGAGTCAATTTGTGTCAGAAAGTAGTTGAGCGATTCTGCGTAACAAGGGCAGAGAGTTAACAGTATGATACATAAATAACAAGAAAGCAAAAATATTGACTCGATTTGAATTGATTTAAAATGGTTTATTAACAACAAAGACTATCGCAGCCAAATGCAGAATTGCAGTCAAAATTCTGATTCTTTTTCTTAAGAAATAAAGCTTTCCCCACTGGTTTTTCCCGATGATACCCCGTATAAATGTGACAATTACTGCTTTGCGAAAATACCTGCTGAACAGTATCTACACAGCAGGGACATAATTATTTTTTCATTACTGTGACTCCCCAATAAGGACTCATGTGGCACGTCTATTATTCTTAACTACCCCATCCAATTTTGTATTAGAGGATGTGCCTGTAGATATCAAGTTCAAGGCCAAAGTGCGTGTACTTTTATTGCCATACCGCTGCCTTCATAACGAACATATGTTCATTGCATTGCTATTTTATTTTTTAATCTCCAACATTAGAAGCGGCGAGGGTTTTATTTGTATTTCCTTCAACCGTGTCCTCCTTCACTGACGAATGCAATTACAACACATCGCAAGTTAGACATTCATTTCGAGAGGAATACTTAATAATTGTCAACTGTAGGACTGTTTAAAAATATTCCCCTGGAATGTGACGTCATGTTTTGTAAATGGTGCACGGAATGCTGTTAGCGGACCGATTTCGTGGTACGGTGAATAGTGCCTGAAAGTGGTACATGCATGACTACAAATTGGTGTAATGATATGGGGACAAACTGACTGCAGTCTTGAAAAGAAGACTATCAACCCTCCCCGTTTTCAAATCACACTATTGCAAGATGGTTTGTCCAGACCAAGTCTAGAACAATACAGTTTTAAGGTTTATTGTACAAAGCTTGTTGCTTTAATTGCATTTGTCTCGACCTGGATGTGAAGACGTTCGTCTTTTCTCTCAGTTTTTTAATTATATTCTAAAACACAATTTATAAATACTAATTATCCCAAGTCTTATAACGGCACACATTCTCTTTGTTTATTATTACCAGTCTGAGACACCTTGCCCTTTATCAAGCAAGCGTCGTCTATTGGCCTCGGCATTTCAGTCTGTTTATAGTAGTTTTGTCATTCTCTTTGTTGTTAATGTCAAAAAAGGTATATCGAGTTTAACTAATTGTAGCACAGACCCCAGCACAGACCTAATATTCCCATCTCGTGTCCTTGCGCGTCTGTTTTAATGTTTACGTAGACCATGCAGAACCATTTTCATTAATCTTCATTGGCTTTTGTTTGCATGTTCGACTCGATCCCATATTTTTCTCTTCTTCTTTTTCGATGGTGATGGATAGAGATGGAAATCTGATGTTTTTCAAGGTGTTTGTGTCTGTACTTATCTTACAACTATATACATACAGTTTGCTCACAAACTTCGTTTGTCGTTCACACTCGATTACATACAATCTCATACGTCTCTTGTTATTACAGAGAGGTTACACAAGTTATAGAGAAAACCATTTCATCTTCTTCGGTTTATTCTAACGATGCTTCAGCTCGATCATCAATAACGTATAGATACCATTTCACCTCATGATTGTTTAGCAAGCTTGTCTCCTAGTCCTGCTTTGATTATTTTCCCTCCTCGTGACATCATTATCTTTCGGAGCCAGGAGCAATCAGTTGAATTTGGAGATGTCAAATCATGACTGGTTTCAATTTAAGCACGAAGGGCTGAGTTTCAGCTCCTAACGCGTGTGACACTGAGAGAACGTGAAGGATTAGCAATATAGGGCCTTTTTTTAATGTAGTGGCCTAAACCTTATAGGCGCGTCATCACGATTAATATATCGTTGACCATCATTATGTTTTTTTTTTGTCTTTTTTGTTTGACCGCCAAAGCTATCGGGTAGCCGTGTCATCGGTCACGTACGATTGGAAGGTCATCTCAATTTAAAATTAAGAGGACCCTTAATGGGGAGAAAATGAAGAAGTGAGCTGCAAGTCTATTTGTGGTTGTTATAGTAGTTTGCAATGATGTCCAACGAATGTATTGACCCAATGGTTTTGCATGTGTATACCTTTTAGTGTCATTATTGTTTACTCTCTACTGGAAAATGTGACTTATAATATCAGCCTTTGTTTCACACATTACTATTCCGTTTTATCCACACCCAAAATGAACGGTAACAAATACAAATTAATGGGTAAACAAGATTACACAAGATTTATGTTAAAACAAATGTTGCATAAAGAGTGCGCTGAAATCAGTATTTTTCAGGAAATGGCTTTTCGTGTCTGAATTTGTGTACTCTATCAACTTGAAACCATTTCGTAACTTCATTCTGGCGTCGAAGAAATTGGCATTTAGTTATTGAGTTTCGGAAGATGAAGTTCGAGGCCAGTTCATTAAGTGAGAAATGGATTAATCGGTAGGTAGGGTTTCAAGTTTCATCCTTCATCATTGTCTCTCTCGATTGGATGAACTTGAGAATTAGCTCTGACTTGAGTTATTACTCAAGAGTGGATGTCATATTTCAAGAATTATCAATTTTGGGGTCTGTTCTATTAAACCGAAACTCTGCATCGAACAGTTGGTTGCAGTTCATTTTGATTTGATGCCTTTTGATTGGTTGTCCAACATTGTCAGGGGAGTTTAAAGGGTCTATTAACATTCATAAATTGCTTCTCATTTTGAATTAAAACATTAGAACGATAATATAAAAGCCAAAAGTGTACATGCTTTAAACCGTATATCGTTTACGCTTGATTTGTCGCTTCAGGTGGCATACAGAGACCTTTTGGAAAATAAGTTGTGAAAATCAAGAAAAAAAAACCGCTAAGAAGTGAAAAACAAACATGAAGCAAAATAAGTATAACTTAAATTATCGAACAAAGGTTGTCAACGCAGAGATCTGTACAGCAATGAATATTCCTTCAATCAGGAACACACTTTGACGCGTACTTTGATGAAATTGCTCCCGGGGAACTGTCTGCCGATAGCACACGTTTCACGCCGAACATACTGATATTAGGCGCCTTCGTAGGCTTGAATCTGACAGGCGCATTAAAGAAACTTACGCGCTTTGTGAAGTTCAGAGTCTGGCAAATTATCAAATTTAAAGGGTATCTGGATTGGTTTGAAAGTTATACGTCAATATACCCGGGGCGAATTTCCTACTTCAGTTATTCCGGAAATAATTTAGTCAAAATATCACTCAACTAGGAATGACAGTACATTCAATATGTATAAAACCTCCAAAGTGTAATCCTTTGGGCTTTCTAAATATTTGAGTTACGTTGAAAAATGATGTCATATATTTAAAAATAACTACATGTTGTGTCCCCATTTCGATTTGAGGTTAGCATGTGGAGTTCGTTGTCTAGAAAACAACTGCTTGCAGTTTTTGTTTACTATTGGTCTATGCTTGCTTGCAACGTCTTTAATCTTAGGATGAATCTTGTACCTTCTTCTGTGTGGGTTAATCATGAGGAAATTTCCAAGGGGAATTACTTGGAGTTACCCCTGTAATGGAAGATAAGTTTTGAGCTAGATGAGCCGTGGCGACGTGAATCGTGCTCCTGGTAACAACTCGCGCTCTGAATGGTTGTTGACGTACCTATAGACTGACAACTTCTTCTCTTGGGAACTCCCACTGTTTACGCGTTCACCAGAATTCAAGCGTTTTTCAAAACGATTTGCGCAAAACTTAACACTGTAAACCTATATTTTGCGGAATGTTGACCCCGATAACATCTTACGCAGACAGCCATCGTCATTTACACAATCAATACTAGACTGCACCTAGTTATTATAACTGCCTTTTGGTAACCCAACTCTCTGTATTTACAGGACTATTAAATGGCCAATGAGGTAAGAAGTGTGAATCCGAGATGAAAATAATTACTTAACACAAAAACAGGAACAAGTCTCCAGGAGTGATTGTCTAGGGGGGTTAAGGTGATGTGTTTGTCCTCCGACGGCCAATGCGACTATCAAATAAGAGGAACTAGAGGGCACTGGAATGGTTCAAGTGTCACTTAAGTCAAGTCTTCCTAGCCGACGAGCCTCTTGGATGCGAGCCGCTGACGACACAAGTATACCCCTATCGTATTAGTACATCTTCTCTGATATACCTTACCCCCTGCGTGTTAAGAATGTGCCGTCTCCCTCAGACTCTGATGACGCTCGGCCTGGTTTGGCGACTGTATTGGCAACTCGCTGAACATTAAAGGCACTGGACACTATTGGTCATTTCTCAAAACAATTGTTGGCATAGCAGCTTACTTGCTAACGAGCAATGGAGAGTATAAACATTAACAGGTGTTTGAAGCTTTGCATGGTGTGGGAATAATAGTAACAATAAATAAATATAAATGTACAACCACGAGTAAAATCTCTTTTGAAGGAGCCACCACTCCTTCAAATGAGATGTTACTCGTGGTTGTACCCGCAAGTTTACTAATCACATTTACTCTTAGTATAAACGTTGTGAGAAACGGCTCCCTCTGAAGAAACACAAAGTATTGCAACGGGGGTGTTTATTCTCTTCCAAATCCGATTTTCACAGTTAGCTAATTTTACGTTGGGATACACCAAGTAAGGATACTGGTCTTTGGAATTTACCATATGTGTCCGGTGCCTTTAACGGAATTCTCCCAGGGAGGCAGAGAACTTCAAGTATGAAAACAAAAACGAGGTCTGCGTTGAGTCGGGGTTCCGCAACCTCGTCCCCAGGGTGTGTCGAGCGGTTACAAGGTTGACCGCTCTCTCACCCTGGTGTTGGATCGTTTGCATATCCAACATTGTTATATACGTATGCACATTAAAATAGTCTGGCTTATTTTCGAAATCCACATCTTCGTCATAACCTCGTAGTACGGTACCATATTTAATAGCTTGTTTGTACATTATTGGTTGCCGGCGGCTGGCTGTACCTTATGGATATGGAACATAGTCTTATATTGTAAAGTCGTTGTCCAATCAGGGTCCAAGTAAGGAGTTTCCATCCCATGTTTTACTATTGTAAACATGGTTGAAAATAAATCGGGGACGAGGTTGGGATTACCGAGGTGGTGATCAGTGGATAGAGTGGTTAAAAAACAAACAAATTAGGGCGTCGTTCAAACCGCACTATTGATCCGGCAGTATGGAGATAACCCAAACATGAACGATAATGCAACCGGTACCGGGTTTTGTACTGTGAATAGTGCAGGGAGAAAGATCCTTAATGGGTTTTTATCTCTACTTTGCGTTTCCTAACATTGAATAAATTTGGGCCTTTTCTGGGGCAAGTGTTTCGAGCAGAGTGCTAATGGTTATACGCGGTAGCATAATGGTTTTTATTAGCATACCGCCTTCATTATCACTGCGATACTATCGTCAAAATAGTACATAGCGATGGTGATGCTCTTATATACTTTGCGTTACTTTGCAGCTCTGAACTGTAACTTACCTTTTTTTGAACATCAGCTTTTTAACTACTTACCCTTTTCCCCCTGAGAAAATACAATAAACTGTTGAAAATT
The DNA here is from genome assembly GCF_032118995.1 of Asterias amurensis. Taxonomy (NCBI): domain Eukaryota; kingdom Metazoa; phylum Echinodermata; class Asteroidea; order Forcipulatida; family Asteriidae; genus Asterias; species Asterias amurensis. Next base: position 1,662,489 of record NC_092656.1, read on the forward strand.
GCTTACTAACCAAAACGACATATATGGCAAAATGCAAGACACAGTTAGTGGCCTGAGGTTTCGACCCTAGTTTTTGAGAAAGACTTGTCTATTCTTATCATACATTTCTGTGACATCAAAGTTGAAATTTTCCAAAAAAAACTATCCTGGCTCAGAAAGACTCCACTCATCTGGCTCTCAGTTGTAATTCCGAATCAGTTGTAATTCCGAAATAAATGCATTTCACTTTGAGCCCCAAATAAGAAAATGTATACGAACGAGTACATAGTAGAGTGATATAAACACGTAAAGTAAACAAACACCCCTACACACCACAAACAAACTATTCGACACCGAAGTCGAATACCTTTACATATCTAAATACAGACTATATAAAAGTAAGTGATAACTAGCTGTCGTTTTCATTCCAGCCATATGTCGGATTTCACCGACACGTGTCTGTAATTGATCTAACTCGACCATAAGGCCAATACACCCTATTCTGTCGCCATGAGAAGCTATCAACTGTTCGGCGAAACCTATATTTGGCCGAGGTCGAGGCGGGGCGGGGAGAGGGGGGGGGTGGGGTGGTCTAAGCTTGCATCCTTGTACGGGCAAATATGTCAATCTAGTCCCTGAACTTGTCTTCAAAGATTGTCTGACGCTACTTTATTACCATTTCACAAGATCCTTCTCATATTGACATTTCGTTTGATGCGCGAAGGTTTTTGACGTCCCTATCATTATACCCGTGTGGTTATGAATCGATATGACATTAGTTGAACGTGTAATTGTTGACACCTTTAGTCACACGTGTTGTTTCGCGTACGAGTTGGTCACAGGTTGACAGTTAATTTGCATAAAGGTGTCAGTTAACGTTCAGTGTCTGTTTATGATGCATGTAATAGTTCAACTTATCAGGGGCCTTAAATGTGAAGTTTGCTTATTTATCAAGGCAATGCCGATATAGGGATATTTTAAACAAAGTATACAATACAAGTCGCATGCAAATGTTTCAGCTGGAACTACTTGTTGAAAGAACTGCAACAAGCAACGTTAAAGGCACTGCATGCATGGCAATTACTCAAAATATTTTATAGCATATAAACTCACTCCCTCTGAAGTAACGTTGTTTCGCGAAAAAACAGATATTTTCCTCGAATTTGATATCAAGACCTCATAATTTTATTGTGAGGTCCCGAAAGCCAGCATCTGAAAGCACACCTCTTGACAAGACACAACTTGACGTGTGACAAGAGTGAAGGTTTTTTTCTTCCATTGTTATATCGCAACTTCGACGACCGATTGAGGTCAAATTTTCATAGGTTTGTTATTTTAAGTGAGAAGACCGTTTTTTGACAATTACCAATAGTGTCCAGTTTCTTAAAGGTTTACACAATCCATCCATGCCAATTTTAGCGAGGTGACTGGGTATCAAGAACTGCATCTCTGTCCACAGTTTAAGTGAACGTACACAAATCCCTTGAAACGAGAACCAAAACGAATCATGCATAAACCGAGAACTTCGGAGCGGGGATGGGTGAAACTCTACAAACCATGCATACTAGCGGGATGCCGCGCTTCGCGCGGCACCCCGCTAGAGGATGAAAATCATTTACACAAAATTATTTCGAAATGTAATGTGGGTGAGGGTGTTATACGCCTCTCTTAACATGGTCGCTGCCCAAACTTCCTGCAATCAGATGACTTGTAAGTGGGAGTTTGGGTCAGGGTTTTGTATAGACTTGCAACCCGACGTCTGAAACCACACAAACGTATTGAATTCCAACACTTAACCGTGTTGATTTCCACAAGGATGCCATGCCGCTGGACCTTCTAATTTCAATCCAAGATGGCGCGGGTTACGCTTTTAATAGTATAGATTACTCTGACGTGTACCCTTTCTTGAATAGTTTATACTGTCAACAGCTGCAGTGTTTCATACTAAGTGAGTTTTCTTGGTCATCAAATTGGTTAGATATTTTCTAAGCTATGAACCTACCTTTCAAGAGGATTCTTATGAAAACCTTGCTTCATTCAGTCTTCCCCTCTACGAACTGTTGGGAGCGCATCTTTGTGCATCCGAATAAGCTCGGAACACTTCAACCAACTGAAGAAAAACAGTCTTTCTCGAAAGTCATCAGTAATATTAAGGGAAAGGGATAATCTTACTTTAAGGATAGGAACACACAATCACTCAATTTTGAATAACCAAAACCTGAAAGGTACACAAACCATTCATAAAATCTGTCTGTAATCATTTGGATGTGAATTGTTTCAATAGGACAATGTCCTAACATAAAAGTTGCCCATGTTTGCAAATTTCATACAGCTTACCAAGAAGGCTACCCAGTTAGTTTTAAGTAGTCATTTATCTGTAAATTTGAAAAGAAAGGGGGGGGGGGGTGATGAACCCGAGTTTGTGTAGCCATATATACAAATCATACACTGCAATAGTTAACGACAATGTAACACAAAATCGACCTAGCACTTTTACCTTTTTACTTCACTGTACTTCCAGTCGCTCAAAATTGTCTGTTCTGCTGATGTTTATATTCTAGTAGGATCAATGACTTGTGCAACATTGTGTGAACAGTGAATAGAGAATAGTGATTAGTTCCAGCGGGTGACAGCTGGTTTTTCTTTGAACTGTTTGGTAAATTATGGTTCCACCTTGATGAAATGTTCAACGAACTGATAAGTGTCGCAATATACAATGTTTTATCTTGACGTAATGAAACAGTTGTGATGACAACGATCGATCGAAGAATTGTCTTCTCACGTGGTAACATTTCGAGCAAAATTTATGATATATTTTTCAGAAACACAACATATGCGAGCTGTCCTTTCGTTTTTACTTTGAAGCAGAGTCTTTCTCAAAGGCATAATCATGTATTTAAAGTACAGGCATACCTTAAGTACCCAATCATTATCGTATTGTGACTTCAATTAGTGAACTTGAGTTGTACTTACATAAATCGTTTACTTCCTGAACAACCACAATATAATCAATTGGTCATTCGTACACAAACTTCACAAATTAATTTTCTCGTTGTTGTCTAATCGATAAGATCATAAAAGCAGTAGACTGGTATAGAATGCATTAACCTGGCAAACAATGTAAAACGCTCAAGACTACAATGCTGCAACGGATTATTCATTTCAAAGAAGTGTATTGCTCTCGGTGCTTAATGACCTTGACATTCAAGCAAGTAATGATGCAAATTTGCAAAAGGTAGATGAAGCGAGTTTGGTTATGACTCTGAACTTTGATAAGAAGTACCGCTGCAGCTTTGTATTGTTTAAAGCCACTGGACACTTTCGGTAAACAGTATTGTCCAAAGGCCCACACTTCGTGTATCACAACTCATGTATAAAATAACAAACCTGTGAAAATTTAGGCTCAATCGGTCATCGGAGTCGGGAGAAAATAACCGAAAAAAAACCCACCCTTGTTTCCGCACGTTTCGCCGTGTCATGACATGTGTTTACATAAAACCGTAATTCTCGTTGTCGAGAATTGATAATTGTTTTTATGTTTTCTCAAAAAGTAAAGCATTTCATGGAACAATTTTCAAGAGAAGTCTTTTACCAATACCTTCTGGGAACCCTGTAAGTTATTTGTAAATCTGTGAACTTTTATTTATTTTTCTGTTCCGAAAGTGTATAATGGCTTTAATGCACATGATATCACATGGTATCCACTCAAATTTAATATGAAAAGCATTACGGACAGTAGCGTTTCTCGGGTAATGTGAAAAAAAAAAAATATATATATATATATTCTCACAAACCGCTCCATGTTGTATGCAATACTTGAATAACCACATTTTAAAATGAAACCCCCATGGTTATATATGTGTTATATATAGGTATGTATACAACTATACAACCAGTGAAACAAACAGTGGGTTCTATAGTTATTAAAGCCATTGGACACTTTCGGTTAACAGTATTGTCCAAGGCCCCACACTTCGTGTATCACAACTTATATATAAAACAACAAGGGAAAACCCACCCTTGTTTCTGCAAGTCTTGCCGTGTCATGACATGTGTTTAAAATAAATCCGTAATTCTCGACAACGAGAACTGATAATTGTTTTAATGTTTTCTCGAAAAGTAAAGCATTTCATGGAATAATATTTCAAGAGAGTCTTTCACCATTACCTTCTGTAAACCCTGTTATGTAAGTTATTTGTAAAATTACTGTGAACTTGTTTTTCTCTGTGCCGAAAGTGTATTATGGCTTCAAATGTTAAAATAATCCGCTTATGCGTATGAAGAGAACTATTTTATTACATTTACAGAAACAAAAGTCACAGAATTACGCTAACAGATGGGAGGCCATATATGACGACACCATTAATCCACTTAAGTTATTATGAGTTACTGATGACAATTTAAGGTATCGAATGTTGACATGGATATGCCTTATGTGGAACATCATCTACTGTGTACAAGAGCACGAATTCCAACCACTAATTCATTGCTATGTGTTTGTATACCCTTTCATTTCTAATACCTTTCATTTTTACGCGGAAAACTAAAAGAAAAATGCAAAATATGTCATGTCGGATTATACATGCATTATGCAAGCTACTCACAAGCAATTATGTGTCTTCTTTGAAATCATCTCTTCAAAGTAAAGCCGACAAACCTTGCTAAAGTTTCATCCTCCGGATCCCACACGTCACAGACGATAAACATGCAGTTATGTTTATAATCCCTTCTTCTTCTTCTTCTTAAATCTCAAGTTATCTTTTTACAAGCCCGGGTCTATTGTCCAGAGTACGGGAGAAGGGTTTTCAAGGAAGGAATCTTGAATGGATTTTGGCGCCCTTTGAGTGATGCTCTGACCATACCCTAACATCCCTAGAGATGAACTCGACACCTTATCGCCCTGTTCCAGACAGATTGACAATACCATAATTTTATTTGAACACCGTGAACGCTTGAAGCGATTTCTACTTCAGAATTTATTCACATGAATCGAGTCGTACTCGAAGTTAGGACCGCATTTATTATTATTTAAAGGTGCAGCTAATTTTTGTTTTTAGAAATCTGACATGTACTGAATGAATGTCATGCGTTCAATTGCTAATTACCTGGCATCATATAATTCCGTTATTGGAATCGTGATCTATATAAATTAAATCTGCAAAATTGAGAAATACATATGGAAAAAGAACACAATTGTGATAAAATTCAAACTAAATTAATAATAAAACAATCATCCGCGCAATGAGCAGTTAAATGGTATAACTTGTCACTCAAATTTTGACAAATTTAAAGATACAATTGGAGTTCAAGTTGCGAATTCTCGACTCACAAATAGTTTTGCCCAACCTGTTGGTTGAATACACCAATTATTGCTTAAAAACGCAAATTAGCACTCTTTCAACAACACATAAGTTGGTAAATTTCAGTGCGTCAACTACACCGACTTTCTAAGCACATAAACAATAACAGTTGCATATAATTAGCACAATTTAGCTCATAATATGGACAAGTTGCAAGTAGCAATTGCATAATAGTTTTTCCTCTGACTGATTCTTTAATACATGTTTGGTTAGCAAATATTCTGTATACAACATTTAGCGTTTGTGAACCAGGTCCAACAAGTAACCGCCACAAGTTATTCTCTAAGTTCAAGTACATCGCATTGAAATTGTACAGTATGCCCAACACATACGTTTTTCCTTAGTAACTCAATCCTCAAAGTTAATATAAATTCAAACCCCTTCGTTGTGGTTCAGTAAAGGTTCAATGTAATTGTTGACAATGACAAATCTGCCGCCTCATTCTTTAGATTTCGTGGATGGTTCCATAGCAAAGCGTCAGGCGACGTAATCAATTATCCTAAGCCTGTGCGATTTCTTAGGAATTTAAAATGAACATAATTAAAGTTGTCTGTGCTTATTTTTTATAAATGTGCCATTAGACAGAAGCATTCCGGTCAGTAATTATCACTCGAGAATTGTTGAGAATGAGGTGATGTTAATTGACATTATCGACATTTGGGTACAACTGTAATTTTGCTCGTTTCTTCTTGTTTATTCCTTGTTTATTTCTTGTTTTACCTTAAAGGCACTGGACACTATTGGCAAATACTCAACATAGATTTTAGCATAAAAACGTACTTGGTAACGAGCAATGGAGAACTGTTGATAGTATAACACATTGTGAGAAATGGCTCTCTCTGAAGTAATATAGTTTTAAGAAAGGGGTAATTTCTCTCTCATAATAATAAACTACTTTAGCTGAAGCCTTTTACTATGCATCTGGAAGCACAAAGTGAGCAACGTAACGTTTTTTTCTTTCCTCTTTCAAATGAGTCGACGAAATGAGCCAACATTTTCACAGGTTTGTTACTTTAGGCATACATCTGTGTTGGGCTACACCAAGTAAGAATACTGGTCTTTGGAAATTACCAAACGTGTCCAGGGCCTTTAATTTGTAGCGACATCAGGCAGCCTGTGCAGACACGAGTCACGGGGTGGATTTGTAAATTTTATCTTGTCATGACGTCAACAAGTGAACTAAAATTTGGAAGCATACATTTGCGCGACGAGAAAAAGGCATGGTTTAATTTGGTATTCTTGTAATTTTCTCCCCGACTTCTTCTTGTGTAAAATGTGGCAATATAATTATTGCAAGACACATGTGTTCGACAACCTTTCTGCAATGTGTTTTTGTTACATAAACACTACCTGTTTATGCGCCCCAAACATACATCCTGAAAAACAGTACTTTGTTTCCCCTTGAGTAACGCCATTCCATTATGATTTCCCCGGGAATTTCCCTTTGCCTGATTGCAGCTTTTCATCAGCCATTCCCTTTGTCCTTTTATCGAATTCGTTCTAAATTCGTCACGAAATGGCTATTTTAATCATAATAAATCGTGTCGGTGTGTTTCGCTGCGGGCAATGTTCAGTAGTGAGGAATATTTTCGTGGACTCGTCAACTGTATAAAACCACATGCTCAATCGCTTGATCGATTCGTTCCAATGGCCTGGTATGCTGTGGTAATCTGCCTGGAAAGTAACCTTGACTCTGACAATGGTATATTAAAGGGAAAGTAGAAGGTTTTAGGAACCCTTGGAAATTTCACTTAAAGGTGGTCGCGTTTTTGAGATATCGCCGAAGATCTGGAGCGATTATGTCCACGCTTGAAGAATACTCAACTTCCACACCAACTGAGAAAAGTTTTTGAAGGATTTCAGCAACAATCAATCGCTACGGTTTTCGTTGAAGTAAATATTTATATCGCTAATAAATGTAAGAAAAGGGAACGCCCCTCAATACCCTTCCAAAAAAAAAAAACAAAAAAAAAAAACTCTGCTTTATTACTGACCGTGAAAGTCGATAGTTGCGTTTAGTATTAACTCATTTAAACATCAAATTTGTATCAACATACACTTGATTTCAAACTACGACATGTTTGGTTTACCATGTTGACCTGAAAACTGTTAATTGCTTTTACACATAATTCTTCAGAACCAATAGTCCGTACGATCCCCGCAGGCAGCTTTCGATTTGTTTTTTCCCTTTTTTTCTTCTATTCCACACACAATTTAATTTCTCGTTAAAACAACAACAGCGAAACGATTAACACATACCTGATAAATCTTGCCACATTCACACTTCTGAAAACGGCAACATGGGCAGTATAACATACATATGTTTCCTTTATGGAAATTTTATACTTTTGTAAAAACCTCTCAACATAGACAAACTTGTTTGTGTATATAATTTTATTCTATGAAGGTCTGCAAAAAAATATTATGTGACATAATTAATATGCGAAGAACATACATCCCAAAATGTCATTTTACACAGAAAACATACCCTTCCAGATGTTGAAAAGTCTCGAATGTAGATCAAAGCTTTGTGTACATTAATTTGTTTCCTTTCTCTGTTCCGCTCCGTCTACCCGACAATGATTCTAGACAAACAAATAAATGCATTAACACATTAACATATGTTTTGTAGTGCTGTTCAATTAACTGAAAAGGATATGCTGAAAAGCGACACAGCAAAAAATCAATAACAATTAAATAAACAAACCAAAAAAATGTTTTCCGCATAAAAACACAACCAAGAAGAATAAACAATCTAAACGAAATAGACAGCTAATTTAACTTGATATTTAGCAGGTATCATTTGCTTGATACCAATATGTATCTTTTTAACATTCGTTGTGATAGCATATAGGTCAGGTTAACTGCACTCTAACAACATTAAAGTAAATTATTGGCTATATGGTATAGTGGTTTCAATACATTTGACTAATTAAAATTGGTTAAGGAGTCATCCTGGCCTAAATAGGGTATCAAAAGCCTACAATAGAAAATTAAATTCTAAAGAAAGTTTTTTTGTAAAATTTGTTAGTTTGGACGTACTTAAAACGTAGTTTACTGTACCTTTAGTTAATTGAATAGGCCCAGATAGGTAACTAGGATTTAATGGGATACGCGTGACCGTTTAAAAAAGGCACTTTACAACCAAAATAGAATGCACCACTGATTATGTGCAGGGTAGAACTGATAGGACAGCGATGTGTAGAATTAGTCCTAGTGTTAGTTTCGTAAAACGGTTGCAGCTGGCTATTTTTGTTTTTAATAACATCAACCTTTTTTAATTGTATTGTGTCGTGTTTAGTAATTTACATTTATTATTATTAATATTTATGTTATTGTCATTCCGTCTGTTTGAAGTTTCGAACCCATTATATATTGATGATACTTTGCTTGTAAGCGTTTATATAATAGCGTAAATTCCTTTTACAACTTCAGTTTTCATTAAATAAATGGCTGTTACATACATCATAACTAATCATGAACTTTACTTTCTTGTTCAAGGCCATTAGGTGTCTGTAGCTGTTGATCAACCTTTGTCTTCATTTCGAGAACGAGAGAAAACGTGTTCACATTGCTTTTCAACGGTATGAAAACACCAGTAGAAAAATGTGAAGCTCACATGAAAAGACACTGTACTGCGTCATAATGATGTCAACTGCAGATCTCCAACTCGGCCTATTACACCAGATCCAGATTAGTAACTTATCAACGAGCATCATGGAAGACTTTGAAGTCGAAGGTTATTACGACTCAAACAATACGAGCGACTATGTGTTCGACATCTCAGTCAGTATATTCAACGCCACCAGCAGAATTCTGGTACCTACGACATTCTTCCTGCTTGCCTTGATGGGACTTGTCGGTAACTGTTCGGTGATGTTTATTATCTGTCGACACACCGACATGCAGACGGTTACGAACTATTTCATCGCTAATCTGGCAATCACAGATGTAGCAACAGTGCTGTTCTGCATACTGCCTACAGCCTTACAGAGTTCAGGTATTATACCTATGAGCACTGGTGTATGCAAAGGAGTCAACTACATTCAGTTTGTAAGTAAAACAAGTTTAGATAATTCCCACAATATTACACAAGATAAACATGATCCAAAAGTAATATCGAACGAAAATACGACCCTTTTCAAAATAGTTACTCGGATAAAACAAACAAGGCAGAACTTGATGTTATAGGTCAGTTTGTGATTGTCGGACGCTGTAGAGTGTGTGATTTGGGGCATGGGTTTGGACAAGGTTTATTCAGATCGTTGTCTTACTTTTTGAAGACAGAAGTCACAATCGGCAAACAACATTTTAACCAGAGCTTTTAGATTGTGCGCCCCTTTTCCTTGTGAGTGCTATGTATCTTGGTCAGCAAAGTCGGTCACAATCCGCAGAATCAACTTTACTTCAGGTAAAAGGAAGTCACACCTCTTCGCAGTGCTGTATTTACCGGGTAAAAGAAACACTGGAGCTGCCATAGGCTATAATGCAGTAAAAAGCCACTTGAATCTCAATGTGTCTGAAACGTGGCACTGTCTGAAAAGAGAAAAAACGGTTAAGTTCAATCGTCAAGATTGATTTTGTTTATCTATATGGCCTGTTACCGAACGAAATGAGTTGATTTGAATATGCTTCCTTTAGGGAAGGAGTTGCGAATTCCTTCTTGGTGTTCTTTGGACGTGTCATCGACCGACTTTAATGGTATGGGTACACCCTGAAACAAACTCAATACCGAACGAGTGGACGGTAAACACCATGCTGGCTGTTTGGTGTTTGGAAAGTCGCTCCTCAGAAATACCATGACTAGATAAAAAAAGGACAGACAAATAAACTAACAAACACTTTGGAAACGCTGACAAGTAAAACAACGCTAAAGGCTAATAAAGGGAACTGGACAAACGTGTTTATAAATACACATGTTGTTTTAGATTTGCTGTACACTTTGTATTTAAAGGGTGAGGGTACTTCTTGGTCGACACCAAACAAAATGGCAACAATTTAAACTTACACGGTTTAAAGACAATAATGTTAGAACGATTCCCTAAAAGTATTTCTTGCTGAGGTGCTGTAGTTTTTGAGAAATGGGTGATGTCGCAAAAATTATTGTCATCTCGGGAGACGACGTACAAGGTACTGGTATTTACGCGACTCCCCTGAAAACATCGCCCTCTGATTTTCACTTGTTTTTCTCAAAAGCTTGGCAACTAATGAAGCTGAAACTTTCACATGGAAACTATGTTACATACATCTTCATTTACAGTGAGTAGAGATCCAGGTCATGGCCAAATATTGACCTACAAAAGTTATCAAAAAAACAATTTAACTCACCATATGGCTACGGCCACATACGCAGCCAATAGCTATGGGTGTGCAATTAATTAATTGTAATCATTAATCTATGTCCTGATTCGTGGCGCACAGACCTTTAAAAATAAATAAGTTTCGATTCAGCGGCCAGTTGAAACGCACTCGTCATCGGGTTTAATATTGGTTTGGAGGGAATACTATTTGTTGATGTTGTCTCCCGCCCTTGAAAAGATAAAACAAAACACAGACAAACAAATTTTACTATTTCCTTCCAAAACACCGCCATCTGTCTGAAAGTCAGCCGAGTCTAAGTAATCGGCCGATAGTAGCACCTATATAATTATATATATATTTCCAAACCACAATAATAAGTTATTGATGCCTATTTTGATAATTATATGCGATACAATTGTTTGATTTTGGACAAAACGCCGCTTTGCCTCATAATATTAATATTATTCCGTTCCTTTAAATAGACCACGTTCACATTGCAGCCCTTTCATCTGACGAAAAGGGCTGCGTGGTGGAACCGAGGCATTTAAATACAGAACAAAACCTTCAAAGGAACACGAAATGATGGCAAATTTTTGTATTGATAACCAATACGATAATCCCAGGTACGGGCGCACAGGAAATTCAATCCAGAAAATAACAACTATTATTAGGGTCTACAGGGCCTAGTTCCAAAATAAACCTCAAAAACACTCCAGGGAATGCTCATAGTTGAAAGAAAATAGAAAAATAATATCTTGAGGAAAACTTTATTTTTAATATTGGCCAAAATGTACGTATTCGCAACACAATCCAAACCAAAAAGCTAACATAAGAGCTACAGTGCACAAACTGGGGTGTTCAAATTTACACCATGGTCGTTTTTATATTAAAGTGGACACTATTGGTAACTACTTAAAAATAATTGTTATTTTAAAACCTTACTTGGTAACGAGTAATTGGTAGAGGTTGACAGTATAAAACATTGTGAGAAACGGCTCTCTTTGAAGTGACGTAGTTTTCGAGAAAGAAGTAATTTTACGCGAATTTGATTTCGAAACCTCAGATTTAGACATTGAGGTCTCGAAATCGGGCTTTTGAAAGCACACAACTTCGTGTGACAAGGTGTTTTTCTTTCATTATTTTCTCGCAACTTCGACGACCAATTGAGCTCAAATTTTCACAGGTTTGTCATTTTATGCATATGTTGAGATGCACCAAGTGAGAAGACTGGTCTTTGACAAATACTAATAGTGTCCAGTGTCTTTAACACCAACAAGAAGAAGCAACATTTATTATACACATAGAGCGTAAACAAACACAAATTTCTGCCACCACAATAATATGTTGGTGTTATTTTAACACCCTATGGTGTTAATTTTGATTCTCTCTTGGATATCTTTAGTAATGGCGTAGATATTAACACCCAAGTTTGTGCGTTGTAACTGTTCGCAAACCAACCGAAAGGACCTATGGTACCATCCCCAAGAAAATAGTAAAAATTCCCAACGTTTTGACCCTAAGCAGCGTCTTTCTCAAAGTCTAAATGACAACACTACAAACATGTAGTTTCAATTTAATAATAGTAAATAGTTAATAAGCAGGACAGTTCTTTTTCAAAACGGAGAAGTCTCCCGAACACCCGACAAAAATCTACTCCGCGGTAGAAGAATTAAGCAAGACAGTTCTCTAAGAACAGACTTGGCAAGTAGATACACACATGGTGTTACCGCAAATTATATTGATACCTCATCATGCAATGCCTCAAATCCTATACTACAAACATAAAGATGTATACTGGTGTAACAAAAGCAGTCAAGTAGAATTATATGATAGCGATAAAAGCACACAGAGAAAGCAGGTGATGGACAAAGAGAAAGGTAACACAAAGGGGAAGGTCTGAGGTGGGGAACACATAAGTCAAAATTAATGGTAGGAATAGAGATGAATGATTTTAAAGGGCAATTTATTATTCTTATGTTTTTGCCTTGTTTCAGGTCACTGTGCAGGCTACGTGTTGTACCCTTACTGCAATGTCGATTGACAGGTACTTTCTGATTGTTCACGCTGTACGTTCTAGAAGGAGCCGTACTACAAACAAGGTCCTGATTATAAACGTCACGATCTGGGCAGGTAAAGCTAATGGCAAACATGTTAATAACTAAAAGAGGTTTGCGGTAACGTTGTAAATATCTCTTTTTAAGTAGTGTTGGTTCTGACATTGATTTCCTTCATGGTTCGGAAAAGAGCCAGCAGGTTAGGACCAAAACTCCACAACAAAAGATATTCGCATGGTGTTAACGTAAACCTCTTTTGGTTTTACTTCCATCGTGCAAAGTTTAAAATCCTACTCAATAAGTTAATGCACAAACATTCAAGTTAGACGTCACAAATTTGCAACGTTTGAACTGTTTCAACTTCTGCGAAACATTCGCTGCAAAGGGCAGCCATGTGACGTCAAAATTCGCTTTGCGTTAGCATTTGCAGGAGGTATGAAACGGGCCTAACACACAGCTCTGCTCCGCGAACGAGTGTAGCGCCCCCTTTCGTGATATTGTGTGGTACATTTACTTTGCAGTTCTCGATAGTTGCATTGAAATATAACCATACATTACGATGTTGATCGGGAGCATAGCCCCCCCCCCCCGTCCTTCTTGATTTTTATCAGAAATTATCCAAAGCAATTACTCGTTGAAATTGTGGAAAATGAAGACAGTTTTGCGTGTTTAACTGCATGTTATTCTGCACAATACAAACGATACCATACTGGGCTTAATGAACGATGAAATCGTGAACCACTGCTGATTTGAACATTATAACCGGTAGACCTTTTTTATGACGTTGGTCACTTGCCTTTCATGCGTGCCGCGGGTACAAATATTATGTGCGTTTTCCCTTGTTGCATCAATCGGTTTACTTTTAAGATGGCGGCTGTATGACGTCTATTCACCAGGGCACAATTTTATGAAGCTGTTTAACAGAAAATACTGCTTGACAAATTGTCTCGCTAAAACAAGGTTTTCCAGTGCTTAGTAGCTTGTTGAGGCTTTTTAATAGAGCCTTTTGCATAGAGCTGCTAAGCTCCCAAATTTGCTTAGCATGACATTTTTGTCTTGATAAAAAAGGATTACCAACCAAATTTCCACGTGATTTTCAGGATAAAGCATACAACAGCTGAATACCAGTAACAAGCAATCTGCAACACATATACATTTGGTTTGTAGTCCTATTTTAATCAAGGAAGAAATGTCATGCTAAGCAACATTTTTGTGCTTGGCAGCTCTATGAAATTGGGCCCAGATGACTGTACATAATAATAACTACATGAATGTTTGTTTACTCTTACAAACAGTTTCATTCATGATGCACTCTCCAGTGGCAGTCGTATCCAAAGTAACCAGCTACAACTACTGCGAAACAGTTTTTGGGACTGTTCGTGGGGAGAGAGTGTTTCAAACTTTCGCAACGCTCTCGATGTACGTGGTGCCACTGATTATAAACCTGGTGTGTTACATCAGCATACTGCTACAAGTGTGGACGAGAACAGCACGAGGGACGGAGAGTGCGCAGGCCCAGGAAAGAGCCGTTCGACGCAAACGGAAAATCACGCGCATGGTGTTTGTCGTGGTGTTACTGTTTGCTGTTTGTTGGGCTCCTAAACACTTCTTTAGAATGTGGATTGCTTTTGACTATGTGGAGTTTCATATGACGAGTAGTAGACACTATGTACTAATGGGCTCGTTGCAGTTCATCGCCCTCTGTCTTGCTTATGGCAATAGCTGTGTCAATCCATTTGTCTACGCATTCACCACAACTAGTTTCAAGAAATACTTCAAGAAGGTTTTCAAACCGTGCTGTAGATTTGAGGATAGGCAAGCCAGAACGAGTGTGAATCAGTCGAGGGTTTCAAAGGTTATAACTGGCGAAGAGTCACTGGTTTGACCATTATAGATGGCGGTTCGCATGACAGAAAAGTCATACAAATACCAACTGGATTACAGTACAGAAATACAAGAAATTAAAGCCTGCACTTTCTTGCACATTTCCACAAGTAAATGACTTTCACATGCAATCGTCTGTGGGCACGGCAGTATTGGACGGTTATTGTGGTGTTTTATAGGAAGAAATGTAAATATATATTACAGTAGGATTAATTCAACCTAGATAACAATCACGTTATACAGAAAAACATTACATTTTTACCGACCAAATGTTCTGACTCCTACCCTCTCCCTTATTTCTCGTTTCACTCAAAACAGTTGTATCACCTTCAATACACTATTCCCACAACATGTTTTGCCATGTGTTGAGAAACTACTCCTTTTAAACCCGGAAGGTGGAGGTGTTGTATACATAAATCAAATTCTGACGTGGTTACCACAACTTAGGTTTTTATTTTATATTGTTTCCCTTTTTTGTAACAACACGTCTCTGCAGAGTACTTCCCAAACATATGATTGCTCTGAAAGTGCGTATGATACGCATTCAGTCGTTCTTGACTGTAAATCCTTTGATAATTGCAATGCACAGATCAAATAATACGGTTTCATTAAAACCACCCCGATTTAGATGTTTTTTTGCCCGCATTGTGGCTACGCTTACACCAGTTAAAGCCCCTGCAAAAGCCCAGAGCAAGAGGGAATACAAGAAAGAAAGAAAGAAAAAAAAAAAAAAAAAAAAAACAAGTCCTATGTCAACGTTAGAAGTAGCCCATGGTTGAATGCAATCTATGGCCATTCTAAGATTTGTGAGTTATTTTTTTTGCTAGGGCTCCATGGCTTCAATAGGGGACTGTAAAGCCAACACCGGTAGGCCTATTGGAAAGATCAGAGTTTAAGCACGATGAAATGGCTTTGAGTGGAAGGGTAAACCCCCCTGGGATTTGTTTTCTAGGGCCGTTCCAATCTTCTGATGATTCCAAACGTGAAATATCAAATGAAACACTTGCTTTCGGACAAAAACAACACCGGATGCTCTGGGAATCCAGAGCGAATAGATGGATAAATCGTGCCTGAGACCTTTGCAGAACTCAAGCCCGAAGGACAGCCTCAGTAAATACATTCTGTGAATCTATCCATCGAGTATCCTCGGTATCGATTACATATTGTAGATTATCGATAGTCGATAGTCGATACTAAAATCGATCCAGAACCTTCACACCGTCGAATCGGATCAGAGTCATGAGTAACAACTGCTGGCTTTGCGTCCAAGGAACATGTCAACTGCCTATAAAACGAAAACATATTAAATAAATAAGAATTGTAAATCAATACAAATAAATGTTGTCAAATTGTCAAGGTAAATTATACGAAGCCAGCAAATACGATTTATAAACCAATATAAGTTCCCGAACATTTAATGCCAGTTATCATATACTTTGCAAATCTGCATTTTGACTGCATTGATTTAATTAATGAGCATTTTAATTGAAAGCAAAAAATTAATAATTCGATACTTATACTGGATCTACCACAACTTGACCCTCTCGGGTCAAACCTGATCCGGATCCAGGTCATATCAGAGGGCTTGGTAAAAATTACTTTGAGGCTCGCTGAGAATACTGTGCTTTTCTCTAACTCGTTGTCACAAAATACCAGCTGTAACACAGTTGGGACTGATCACAACTATAGTTACTATTCTAAAGTTTAGACTGGACAAAGTTATTTGTCTTCCCTATTCACAGGAGTCATACTTTCACAGTCTAGAGTAGACAGTCTCACCATGGATTTTGTTTTCTCTATATGTCAATAGAACATTTCACCCTGAAGGTATTCATCTAACTCAAATCAGCTAAAGTTTAACGGATTTGGGTTTATTTGTTGAAGAGTTAATACTCTGTGTCAAAAAGAAATAAGTATAACAGGCAGGTCTGGAGAGTGGCTTTGCAACTAACATATCTAGAGGTTGTCTCTTTCTGTATTGCCCGAGGCGAAACCGTCATTCAAACTTGGGACAAGAAGGAAATAACAGTGTCGTGTTCTTTTGATGTTTTATTTATATGATTTTGGTCTCTTTCCATCGAAGAACAAAAAAACACCCTTGTATAAAAAAAGGAAAAAAAGAAAAACAAAGTTTTCTTTCTTTTTACACATGATTTCAGGGGTTTACATTTTGTTTTTACCTTCCAATTTTTGCTGGCTTTTATTTTCCCTCTCTTTCTGTTATTCCCCCCTGGAAAATGATTCCTGATTTAGATAATATGTTAACAGGGCCGATAATGTTTTGTCGTTTTGTCGTTTGTTTGTGTTTGATTGAAGCAACACTAATGTGTGTCACGCTTTGAAGTGTTGAGCAACACGTGATAATGCGTTAGGTCGAATGATGCATAAAGGAATTGTAATTATCGTTACACGTTTCAAGTGAATAAGTAAATTGTGTTGAACAAACGTTAAGTTATACACAACAGCTTAATTTATAAAACATGATTCTGTCCAATGTTTTATTTAACGATTGAATATTGAACTTATTTATGTATTGTTATTTGTAACTTGTTATTTCTGAACATTTTAAAGACGGGTTTGGAGTATACATCGATTCGTGGACAATGACAGACAGACAATTGTTATAAAGATATAAAATAAGAGGGAAAACAACAAGGAAAGTAAAACAAGAACAACAACAGACTGACATAACGACATGTTACAAAAAGAAGTACTTCAAGTCAAACTGACAGACGGACAGACATAAGTGTGGGCGCTGGACTGCTTAAATTTACCACTACACTTGGCGGGTAAGATAAATGCATACATTAGTCTACTTCAAAATTCCAACTCTCCTCTCAGTGTCTTGCAATGCCTCTGCAGAAAGAAAGTTCGGTTTTAACTGCACTTTGAGCGACATTTATGTAGATGTTACTTGAAAGGCAGTGGACGCTATTGGTAATTACTCGAAATAATTATTAGCATTTAACCTTACCTGGTAACGAGTATACAGTTTTTGAGACAACATGTAATTTCTCAATCCAATATTAAAAGCCCTCTTTTAGGCATCTGAAAGCACGCACATCCTGTGCAATAAGGGTGTTTTCCTTTAAAATACGTTTAAGTTAACTTCCATGACCAATCGAGTCAAAACATTCACAGATATTTTTAGATTGTGTGCATGTGTTGAAATGCACCTTGCGAGAATCCTGGTGTTTGACAATTACCAAACGTGTTCAGTGTTTTCAACCAAGTAAACACGGTTTTGGGGTAGAGTGGTGCACAGACAATGAACCGTTGGTATCGCTTAAGATGTGTCTGGATACCATATTAAAACACGACAACACATTCTAAAAATTCGCGAGGGGATTCTTTTCTCAGCTCATCGTTGAGACATTATTTGCAGCTACGATCGTCATACCCGATGGGGTATAATTAAACCAATTACACAGAATAATATTTTGAGAGAGACAACAAAGCCCCTGAAGAATAACCGATCGTAGGAGAAAGCTTTAATTTTGACATACTCAATATCGTACATTGACCTTTAAAAGAACAGGTTAATCACGAAATTACCCACGAGACCACACACTGTTCCCACACATTTGTTTTTGAATCAATACTCAACTCCCAACAAATGCTACTTGTGAGGTATATGACTGAATTTCTTATTTGGCTACATTTGCTGTTTTTTTCCTTGCTGGTTTTGACTATATTATGTTTCACATATATCGAGAAAAAAACCCTCTGCCCCACCCCCAATGTTTCATACAAACTTTCATTTAAACGTCATTAAGGAGTTTACACAAACAAAACGCCAGTACTCTTGCCATTTTCCCCTGTGATTTCCTATAATAATACCAGTTTGTTCACTTGAATACAGTCTTCTTCATTATATCTTGTTACAATGACGATCATGTTTTCATCCTATACATAATCAAAAATATTTGTCGGAGGCGTAGCATGCCACAACAAATACTCCATTCGGAGGTTGTACCCATTTCAACTTCCTGTAAACTGTAAAGAGGTTAAAGTATTTATTAAAGTGGTCAACTTTGTAATGAACAGTAACCATACAAATATCGAAGATCGTATCCGAATTGGGGTCGACAGCTACGGCTACGGCTAGATTTCCACGTCATCATACGTTGAAGTACATGAATTCCTTAGCAACACCCTTAGCAACAGCCGTAGCCGTTTCCCAAAAAGCAGCTGCTGGAATCAAGATCAAACCTGAACATTTTTTTTTTGTTTCGTTCGGACTTTTTTTAGGCCACCGTCTGTTTTCTCCTGGAGTCCACAGATTTACGCTCAATTTTACCCCGTTACTTTGACAATAAACCAATGCTGTCGCTCATTAATTATTGAGTTACTCTTGTTTTTATAGACGTTTTTTTTTAGTTGGAATTCAAATCACGTCACGTTCCGGCAATTTACGTCATTTTCGCACCCGAGGTTCCTGCCAAAACACAAGACAAACAGTACGTTAAGGTTTCGGTAAAGTAAATTTGATTATTGGTGATGCTCAGTGCACTTTGAAGAGTCTCATTTTCTAGAGTGCAGATTATCACTTTGTCCCTTTCTTCATTGTGTTCTTTGTGGGGAAAAGTCACATTGATGTACGTTGTATTGGCAGCGTCTTTAATTAAATGCCACTGCAGTTAAAACAAAAGTTTAAAGGGTATTGCTGCATGAAGTTATTTACATGTCAATATCAAATGATATATTTGTATGAGTGTATGTACAGGTGGTGTTCATTCGATATCGTTCTGTCAAGAATAGTATTCGGAGAATGCTGTATGGAAAGACAATGATACACATAGGGGAAAGAAGTGAGCTTTTGAATGTGTATACAAATCAGATACATGGCTTCATCAACGGTTCATTGCAACCAGATACGGGGTATCAATTTGGATACTCTGTCTGGCTGAAGTCGTGAAAGGTTAATGTACGATTTGAAAAGGTGGCATTAACCTAAAGGTACTCGTTTGACATTATAACGTACGTACTATTTTAATGGTCTTAACATTTATATGTAGAATAGACGAATATATACATTAAGTATATTAAATGCTGCAAACGTTGTTTTTGTGTGAACAACTTTATTGAATAACCGACTGCTACCGATTGAAATCTAGTAGACATAAATTTAAACATCATGTATACGATTTTAAAGTGATAGGCCTTAATATAACTGTAAATTGTATATATTATTGTATGACACCTATATGTCAATATTACTGTACATTGTCAATGCACACCTACCTTGAGTTGTAGTGTGCTAATATTAAACCACTTCGTCTCTTGTATAACCACTGAGCTTCATTTGTGTCATTTGTTTTATTCTCGTGTCTGACCAATAACGATAGCAAGCGCTAATATTATCAAATAATTACAAGCACGTTTTTGACCCTTTTTTAAAAGAAATGAGCCCCATTATGAAGCAGCTAGAAATTGTCTACAATGTGTTTCAGCACATTACGCAGCTACTGCCAGAAACACAAAGAGGAATACCCCTCCTCAGTAAGTTTACACAACACACGGGACCTATAGCTTTACGTCCCATCCGAAGGGCGAAGCAATAATGATATAGTGTCCAGCTTAGGGGTACAAGTGTCTGGGACTCGAACTTCATTTATGTAGAGCAGAAACATCAGAGCTTGAGTCCGGTGCGCTTGAGTGCTAGTTCACGGTACGCGAGGGACCTCCACTAACTCCCATAATAAAGACACTCAAAAGCCAACCCGGCAACATTACTTCTCTCTCATAAATAACATTGATTTAACGATGCTTATGTGATTGCACACATCATGATTCAGTGACTAAATGACAATATTTAAGTAATAGTGAAATCAGATGTAACGTTGGGATTCGAACCTACAACCTTGTATATGCAAGTAGTGAAGTCTAATTAATCACTGTGGACAACGGTGACCAGAATACAGTATACGCCTTCCGACGTTAGTCATTAAAACCCATTCACCCTACCAAATAAATACATTCTTATATGTAAATTAAGAGATGCACGAACATTTAAACAACCAAGTATTTACAGTGACTGTCTGCTTCATGAAGTATGCAGTATGCTTCTAATAGGAATGCCATTTTGAAAAGGCGCCCGGAAATTCGACCCCTATACTGCAATTATGAACGTACCTCATAGAATATACGTTTCTTTTGTTGACGGTCTAATGTAAAAGTCAACGTAAAATGAAAGTGTCTTCATTTAAATACTAGACTTGAAAGTAGGTTGATGCTTCGCAATAATAATGACGCGTTTAGTATTTAATATGATAAGTATACTAAATTATTAAATAAACAACAATATTTCCAGAGTACAATTTTACATATCTTTGTTGGATAGTTTTTCTTATACACGTAAACATAATTAAAATAAACACATTTAACATAAATTTAAAGGAACACGTTGCCTTGGATCGGTCGAGTTGGTCTTTGAAAAGTGTTTGTAACCGTTTGTTATAAAATGCATATGGTTAAAGATATATTTTAAAGGTAGATTAAATGAAATTGCGTGTTTTTCCTTTTACTTTGCAAACTAAAACGGTCGGCCATTTATGGAAGTAAAACATTGACTTCCATAAATGGGCGACAGTGTTAGTCGACGTGGTAAACGGAAAACCACACTTGTGTGGATCATTATATTCTACTTTTAAAATATCTTTCTAATCATATGCATTTTATAACAAACGGGTTACAAACGCTTTTCAAAGACCAACTCGACCGATCCAAGGCACCGTGTTCCTTTAATAAAAAAAATTAATAAAATACAACACGTTTTAACAAAACTGGTCACAACGAACAAATATCTTCGCAGATGGATTACACACGCATCAGAGAGGGGCAATTTTCCGCCCAAGTTTGCACTTTTAAATAATGCACAGCCCCGTTTATGGCAGTTGGTGTTTGTCTAGTGGTTTGAAGACCTAGCAAGGCAATCGTCTTTGAAGATGTATGCATTGCACGAAGTCATCGAAGCAGATATTGATTCTAAACACAGTTTTCTAAGAAAGAAAATAAATCTAAAGTACATTCCGAGGTCCGTCAGGGAGAGAAGAAGAACATACGAAAAGAACGGGATGAAAAGAACACTCTGGAGAAAAAAAAATACACAAATAAATAACAAAATAACAAAATAACAAGAAGAAAATCCTGACGGTATAGGTGGCTATGATTGAATTAAGACACCGTGGTCCAGAATCAGGGCGGTCAGCAGGGAGGGAAAGGCAATGTGTGGGGAAATCCGCTTTGGATTCGTGCCTTTCTAAGTTGATTTGGTCACGTATAATTATCTTATCTGTGACTTTTGTGTAAATACTTGTTTACACACAGTCCTATTATGTTTGATCAAAACCAAAGTGTTGTGTTCAACCCAGAGACAGCGCCAGTGTGCTTATTTGTGGTATACGGAAACCAGTGACAAAGGAAAATTTAGAGAAAATGTGTTCCTGGAAATGCTTAAGACCGGGGTGCACCACAAGGAAAGTCTATATGAATGGGAACTTGTTAAGTGCAGGTGCAAATGAAAGAAAGCTTCCAATTATACATGTTTGATAATGCGTGGGTCCACAGAGAATTCATAAGCTTACCCGAGAAAGATGCAAACTGTAGATTTGAACTTGCAAAACAACCCCAGTCATTAAAGGCACTTGGTAACGAGCATTGGAGAGCTTTTGATAGTATACACAATTGTGAGAAGCGCCATCTGACGTAACGTAGTTTTGAGTAAGGGACAATTTCTCACTCAAATTTAAATACTTCAGGTCTGAAACCTTTTTTTTGCATCCGAAAGCACACTAATTATAGTTGTGCA
The DNA here is from genome assembly GCF_032118995.1 of Asterias amurensis. NCBI lineage: Eukaryota > Metazoa > Echinodermata > Asteroidea > Forcipulatida > Asteriidae > Asterias > Asterias amurensis. The sequence continues at coordinate 1,684,877 of NC_092656.1, forward strand.
ACATGGGTGTTTTTTCTTTCATTATTCACTTGAAACTCCGACGACCAATTGAGTCCAAATTTTCCCAGATTTGTTACTTTATGCAAATGTTGGGATACACCAAGTAAGAATACTGGTTCTTGACATTAATACTAATGGTGTACAGTGCCTTTAACTTATATAAACTTTTGCCTCAAACTCTATCTTTTCGTGAGTGACAAGACTCATGTACGCATGGGAACACATTTACCATTGTGTCGATCAATACACATTTTTTACGTCAAGCCTCAAGCAATATAGAACATGCACACAAATAACACTAATAATAAAACAACAATACTAAATGCATTACATATAAACACGTTGCTGTCGCAGAAGAAGAAAATATTAACTTATTTAAAGAAAGGGGAAAATTACATATACAAACTATAACGGCGATATGATGAACTTGTTCTGTCAATCACGTCTCTTTTGCCAATAAATGTGTCACCCGTGCGAAAATCGTTTTCACGCAAACATGCTTTTGGCTACTTCCGGCTTCAAAATTGGCATTGCCCTTAAAAGAAAATGCCACTGGACACTTATGCAGACACTGTAAAATACCAGTCTTCGTACCTAATAGAATCTAATTCTGAGGTCTCGATATCAAATTCATGTATTTTAGTGAGAAATTACTTCTTTCTCAAAAACTACGTTTCTTCCGATGAGGCCATTAACCACAATGTTTATACTATCAACAGCTCTCAATTGCCAAGTATGTCTTCATGCTAACAATTATTTATAGTTGAATATGCCTACCAAACGTAATGCACACATTAGGAAAACAACCCCCACCCCCTAAAAAATCAAAACAAAAACACATACGGTTTGAGTTATCAATCAGAAACTGACATCCATATTTTCACAGGCTATAGTTTTATGGTATCTGCAACTATTAAGGATTGAAACATCTGCTAGTTCCAATTACCAATCGCATATACAATCCCTTTAAAATTGTAAAATATGTGCACCAAGCACTATAAGGCATATGGAAAGTTAATCACAATCTGTCTTTTTAAATTTACTTCACTACTCAACAGAACTGAAGACTTTAATATGACTCTAAGTCAAATTTTGAATATTATTTGATTTTATGAATACACTGTGAAGTATTTTTTTTTTTCAATCGAAAAAGACCGCAGGTTTACTGGCTCGGTAACAGAATCACTGGCCTGCGGCAAAACAAAATAAAATAAAAAAATGGTCCCTGGTATCCCAAATGTTGAACTGGTTTCCCCCAAGGTAAGATTCATATTCCCATATAGGTTCCCAGAAACTGGCACAAGTACTGGGATATATTAAGTTATCCCTCGCGTGTCCGGAATGGCTCTTGTGGGGTTTGGAATTTAACCACAGAGCACACAGCTGGTAACGCCTTTTGATTCAGAAGTTAATGCTAACAGTTTCTCAACCTAAATGTCAAACGCCACGAGAGTTTTCAACAGGAAAGTCTGACAAACAGTATGAAATCTGAATCTCGTGAAAACAAAAATGAAGAAACAAAACCACAATCGAAAGAAGATGGGAACAATTGCACCAATTCTTCATAAAAGTCAATGGCCGACAATGATCTTTGCTCTATAATCCGCACCTCTGCATTCTGACATCCCTTGTGTGGGGTTAGGGTAATTATTAGGGTTAGGGTTAGGATTGGGGTTAGTAATATTAAAACAAAACACATTATACATATGGGTATAACGATCTTACCAGTTCCAGAAGCAAGATAATTTATACTTTTTGTGTTAAGGTTTTGTAGTCACTTATGCATGTTTAACCAAAAATCGCATCGTTATTAGTTCATAAGCAATAACGTGTGGGACAACAATGTTTAACAAACGGTTGACATAACAACAAGGTTTTATCGTAATGAGTGTATGGAGCGTTAAAGGGAAGGTAGATGGTACACACTTTTGGTTAGAAGTACATCAGCGTTCTATAGTAAAACGGTCCCAGTTCTAATGCGGGGTAAATTTGAGGTAAAAGGTTAAATTGAAGTTTATAACTAAGTTGATATCTAATAATTATTTTACTTGTTTTCCCCGCCAATATTTAGGGTTAATTTTTATTTGACTTTTGACAAAAGTATGACCAATAAGACACATAATGGTTCAACGTGCCAGACTCTATCATAAATATAGCCAGGTTCAACATCATTGGTTCTAAATGGACCATTTTTCTCATTCCCTTTTCCTTAAAAACGAGCTCAAAATCGTCGATTCACGCGAAGAACTTGTGGTCTAAACATTCTAAAAGAGCCCTTGCGCGAGGTTTTCAAGAAATTGACTTCGTACACCTTGTATAAGAAGACACACTATTTTGTACACCTTTTTCAGAGCCTGTTTTATTTTCTTCATTCTAATCGAATATAAAACCATGTTATTCTCGAGATCTTGGTTGCTTGATTATGTTAATAAGTGTTTGCATGCCTTTTGCTTTTGACATGTTCTCAACATCGTCCGTTTTTCTGACATCCTCTTCAAAACTCAAACCCCACATCTGTCACGCTTGACATGTAAATGCCTGTTTTGATTACTGCATTAGCGTTGGAATTGAGCATGCCCCGTTTCGCCTGTCTATTGACTGTTAAGCAATGCCTGGTGGCAATCGTCATAGACTGCCATTTGAAGCCCTTTAGCTTAAAACAATAATAACATAAATGCTGTTTGAGTTTCCATTGTTCACTTGGTGTAGATTTTGGTAATATTATGACGCTAAAGCCTGGTTCATACTTCCAGCAAAAGGCGAATGCGATACGAATTTTGACGTCACTAATTCGCAACGAATATTTTGCATCAGTTGACTTGTGGGAAAACATAAATTCTGACGCAACATTCGACTCGTATTCACATTCGCAGGGCATGAAGCGTGATTAATGCTTCCAAAGGGTAACTAAATATGGGGCATTATATCAAAGGCTTGATTGGATTTGTCCATGGTGGTTTGGTTTTTTCTTTGTACACAAACAGTTATTTTATTCAATAATAATTTTAACACATTGAGTGAAAACAACAACAACAACAAAAACAACAAAAACAATAACAGCAACAAAGACGACAACAACGACCAACATCAACGTCACCGAGGCAACCACTACCACCATGAACTCCAACATCAACCAACCACTAACTGTAACAGCTATAAACTAAAAATGTTGACATATTAAAAAGCAATTATCATACAAATATTTACATGACGACATTGATAATACTAACATACTATTTTACAAAATGTTAGATAATAATTTTAAAACACACAAGAAATACAGATCATTTATTCTGTTATCTTTGAAATAACACCATCATCTGACAAAGTGCCAACGATCAATCAGAATGATATTTTCCTGTTAACGGAACCCAAACCTCTTTCCCCTACCACAAAACCAATGATCACAAATAATCTTAGAAGTGTTGAGTTATTAGCCAGTTCAAACACCTACACTAAACACACGGAGAGTGCAAACCAAAAAGTGCAGGCTGTCCTCCCCAAAGACAGTGTGCGTTGAAAGCAGTAAACCTATCGCACAAACACAAATATGGTGTAAAAAGGATTTCAATTCTCCACCATCAGAAAGGAAAAGTACCATGTATGTACCAATGGGTATACCGGGCCCCGGTTTGGCACAGGACGAGCTGGATTCATCTCGATATTTCTATACTTTGTATTCCGGCTTCAATTGTGTTGAGAAATTTTCATGCATCCCAGTGACTTCCTTCTTTTGTATGTATCGTATCAGCCGTTCACATTTATGTTGACTGGTGGGAGGGTAATGTTGACTTGAGAATCTGATATGTGTAATCGGTACTTCCCCCCTTCAAAGTGCAAGTGGCTTCATCACGTCAGTGATGAGCTAATCCTTTCAGTCGATTTGTTTTTGTCCACTTTTTTTGCAGCCTAGCCTGGATTGATTCAGGGCGAATGTGTCTCAGAAGATTTTCCATAAAAAAAAAAAAAAAAAAAAAAAACATCTCTTGGCTGTCTTTGACTTAAACTATGGTGCCTAATTGGACAGGCCTCGCCTGAGCTTCCTTTTACTTAACTTGGGTTATATTGTAGGTACGGGCTATATTGAGTGCTCCTGGTTGTGGGTATTAGATTTAGGTCTGGGCTACATATAATAATGAACATGTTCACTGTGGATATACTTGAGAATAGGCTACATTTAGGTACATGTTTTGATGTTTCTAGTTAGGTGCGGGCTGCATTTATGTTGTGAGAATACGTGATCGAAGAACTGACACACACGTTGACCTTTACATAATAAAAAGTAACAACCAAGTTGAAGACTTTTTATAACACCACCCTAAAAGATTTTTAGTTTTTGTAATGGTAATTATATAATCAAATAATTATATACACATGGCATATGTGTGACATACTGACAACTACAACAACATGTTAAAAATATAACGGGAAAATACTTTTTTTCCCCGGTACGATCTACTTTATAGGGTCTGGGTATGGCTACTTTTTGTACGACACAAAACACAAAAGTACACATTAATTAGCAATAAACTTACACGGTTTAAACAAAGCTCACCTTAAGATGTAACTGAGGTGCTGTAGTTTTTGGTAAAATGCGTAACAACAATTTCACGACAATTATTTGGCATGTACGGCGGATTTACGTAACTCTCCTAAAAACATTGCTCTGTGGTTGTATTTTTTTCCCCTGAAAAAACTTGATGACTGAATGAGGCTGAAACTTCTACAAGTAAATTAGATTACAGCCATCTTCATTCACAGTATGTAAGGAATCATGTCATAGCCACAAACTTAATCCACTAAGGGTATAGAAAACCGTCAAGATATTTTGGGCTACATTTTAACTGAGTGCCCCCGAGTGAGTGTTAACGTGTATCTTAATCAGATGAAACGTTTGATGTCAAGTTACCATTTTGAGTAATGTAAGAATGTGTTATAAAGTGGCCAAACATCCAAGCGTCTGTAAACATTAAATGTCACGATTGGGGTATTTACTAAGCTGATGGAGAAAAAAATGTGCAGTAGAAATGTAGAAATGTTAAACATAATAGTAGCCGCCTATTCGGGGATGAGAACTTTGCGTATTTTACGGCGAGGACTTTTAGTGGATGTGACGTCATCATGACGTTTACACAACCTGGTAAGTAGTGGTGGCACTACACGTAAGTAAAACACGAATAGTAAAATATTTTTTATTTTTTTATTTTTTATGTTACACATAACACTGTATGGTCATTTAAATTCATTTGAGGCTGGATTTTTTGGTGATGTATAGTTTTGGTTGTATATTGTTACTATTTGTGTGTGTGAAAACTTAACCGGGTCTTCATCGAAAACTGCACACAGCCGCTGCACCAGAGCGGTTACGCATGGCAGCTAATGGTAGTAGTACACTTTAAACGTTCCCAAACGAAAACCCCGTTGACAAATTGAGCGACGAATGAAGATGTACTGTTAAATATTTGTTTTCTTCTTGAAAACGCTGTTAAAAAATTGTGAAAAAATGGTCAAATTACACGACAATATTTACAAAATAAAAATATCAAAATCAAGGTAAAAAAAAAAAAAACACTAAAGATGAACTGTATGTAAATTTCTTGTCTTCAAAAATAAGTAAAGTTTTAACATAGCGAACTAAGAATAAGTCAGAAAGTACAACGGTCTCACGACCAATACTGTGAAGTGTTTTGACATGTTTTGATCGTTCTTGGAAAGTATTTATTGCTCCCGATAGTGCATAATGACGAGCACCATTCTTAAGAAATAATATTGGCTTTAGGAGATAATTCGATGAAAATGTGCATCTGTTTTTTTAACACTGGGATTGTTAGAGTGACTTATTTTTTGAAGTGAATCAGAATTGACAGGAATCGACTAGGGATTGATTTAATGTCTACCAACCAAGCATTTGTGAGGCAGACATACGGATCAGATTTAAAGAGCTCAAGTGGGTCTTAAGACACGTTAAGTGATATAGTGTGGTGATGTGTCACAGCTATGCAATCAGAAGTAAATGAAGACGCGTTCGAAACTCGTTTGGGAGTTACGACCATTATTTTTTGGTGAATTTTTTTGAAAATCGCACTGGTATAAACTAATTGTTTTGTGTTCAGTATTTCTATAGTCGGTTAATATTTTGATCTTATTTCAAATCAATCTTCTTGGAATGGTATAAAATGAAGGATTTTTTTTTTGTTTAAGCAATAGCTCCGTTTAATACATTTACTTAGGTCTAGTAAGAATATATTAGATTATACGGTTAATTCATCATGCAAACACGAAAAGTGCGTTTCCAGTCATAAACAACCCACATTAAAAGCAGCCCCAAAACACAGACAATAAAAAAAAAACCATCCAAAAAAGTACAATGAAAACAAATCACACGAATACCATTAAGAGTATGTAATTAAAACAAATGCGGGCTGCAGCTATGTTGGGGGAAAGGTGACGCTATCGAATAAATCAAATGTCACGCACGTATGCCTTAACTCGTAAAAACTACCAATTCTGTTGGAGTTTTTTTTATACCACCATCCTACAATATTTGTATATTTTCAAACGAGTAGTTTTCTTATGTTTTTCACTTTTTACTTGTCTTTGTGAGTTGTATGCATTGTTAGTCTGTCGATGGGTTAGCAAAAGCCAAGGTTCACAAATCCTAAATGTTGACCTTCTGAATCGTTAATAATGTTGGCTACTGTTTAAAACTGTCATCGTTAAGAATTACAATGGTGAACTTTGTATTTTGTGATGGCATTATCGAAATACCTTTTTTTGTATTGAATAAAATAAAATAAAAGAGGATGAATCATGTCAATACAAACTTGTCAATGCCTACACTTTTCTGAAGTTTTCAAACTACACTAGCTTTACCCGCGGTACAAATGTTGTTTTGCGTGTATTGGCTAGGCTAAGCAAACTTGCCACTACGTGGAATTTGAGCTGGTTGCGGATATCCGCAAGGCTCAACCTGTTTACGCCAACTGCGTTGTTGATGTTTAAAGAAATCCTTTACAAAAACAAAAAACACGCAACAAAATAACTGCGTTAGTTCGTGCTGTTCAGAGAATACAAGATTTGGTTCACTGGAAGTAAATTACTACTATGCTGTTCAGAAAACAGACTTTGGTTCTTCGAAGAGAAACTCGGTGAATATTGGTTAAGGGTAGATTACAATATTGACCCCATTGAACTTGATGTATAGAGCAAATATAAAGAACAATTATCTTAAGGAAGCAGTGGTGTCCATAGTCCAACGAGTACAAAAGCAGTACAGAATCACAGCACAGAAAACTAACAAGCAATCAAAGTTCACCAGAGCAACCAGCAAACTGATTGTGGCCTGAACACTTCTCGTGGTATCCACAAAAGTATATAGGCCTTCGTCCTAGTATTTAAATTTGAAATTTATCGGTTTAGTGTCATTCTAATTCTCCACAGTATCTCTTCAAGTTGTCGTTGTCACCGAGGAGTTTTGTTGCCTTCAGAAGGCTCGCCGATGCCGTAACGGAGAGACTGCAGTCGATGATGAGCCAGTGAAAGGTCTGGGAACGTTTTGTCAGCTGTTTGCGAGAGAACAAAACTCGATCCCAGGTGAGGTGAGTTTAGTGTTAATTAATATTGGCTCATGCCAGCTTCAATAAGGCTCTCCAGTTGTCTGTCTTTACATTGGTAATAAGGTATCATGACTCTGCTCTATCGCACAAAGACAATTCAATTGGAGTTCTGTGAATTGGTTGCTTATAGTTTTGCCAGTAATTGAAACACCAATGTAGCCGTTTGTTTTTTATTCTCTTCAACTGCTTCGACGATTGTATTATGAAGCTTGTATAAACAAACGACTGACAAAAAGTATCCGTCTTATTAAATCGCCCGTGGGTTTTTCGGAAATGAATTATAGACACATTTAATTTATTTACAACGTCCCCGTAAGGATTCCGCAATGTATCTGAATTTACCGACACTCGAGAAAATATGAACTTTTATTAAACATAACAAGTGCGGTTTATACTTTTGCTGGTAATCATAATAAGTCTAACAGTTTCCTTGATATTACACTAGTCGTTAAAGCAACAGTGCTTGTCGATATTAAATTGGTGGAAAATGTACACGTTCGCATTTTGTTTGTAAATGCAGCTAAAATTGCGCCGGTGAGAGTACATTGAGCTGATTGCTACAATGACAATTTCAATTAAATCATATTTTAGACAAACTAAACTTAAACGTTCACTGCCAGTTTGTTTTTTTCTTCATCCGTACACTATACTCGAATTACCGATGGTAGGGACGACTATTGACACCCCGTTGCTCAAATGAAACATTTTGGTTTATTACCTGGATCTTATTTCACGGCACCGTTCACTTTTGAATCTAGCCCTTGCGGCCTACAAAAACTGACATCGAAAGCGCGCGGTTCTGTTGCAAAGCCGTAACCGAATTGGTGGCTACAGCTAAGGCTATGGCTGTTGCTAAGGGTGTTGCTAAGGACAACGCTTGATAACACGGACATCTAGCCGTAGCCGTAGCCGTTGCCGTAGCCGTATAGCCGCCATTTTGGACACAGCCTCAGCATGCGCATGGTGTCCCTCCTAATATGGCTCTCCTCTTTTCACCATAGTTTGAAAAACACAGTGTTTAATGGTTAGTTTGGGTGAGTTAAGTTCTGAAGGACCATATTGATTGTAAAGTTCAAAACATGACCTCTCAGACGATTTCGATTTCGATTTTTCGATTTTTTTTTTTCAAAGTAACAATTCCCTTGCAGTAATTCAGGCAAAACTGTTTCATTTGCAAGCTTCTACCATTATCATCTTTAAAGGATGTGAATTAGAATGCTCATTATTTGTACTTTAACTTGTTTAATCTAGAGTGTATGGGCAGACACCCTACAAACACCTATAGTGTAGAAAGAAAGCGGCAGCAATTAATTTTGGTTGGACTTGTCTCAAACATTAAGGAATTGATTTCACACGAGATTAAACACAATTACATAGAAGGACTCGCGTAAATCCCTCTTACGTCATTTGTGGGAGTTCCGTTGTGCATGGCCACCGTGTTGCTTCAGGTGGTATATAACAAAGCCATATCCCTCAAATGACGTCAACGTATTGTCATGTTGACGTACGCCGTCAACGGCAGAAGTGTTTCCAGTTTTTCAAAAACTTTGAGGTTGGGGCCTTAAGTTTTGATAAAAAGACAAACAAAAAGATGCATAATGAAAACAAAAGTTAATTTCCTTACGTCTCGACACCCTGGAGTCTTCCTCTAGGGTCGAAACGGCATTTATACCATAGGCCCTTTTGTTCGGTTATCAGTTTGCAATAGCTAATAGTATTTGCTCAACTTAAAATTACCTGATCACACACACAAAGTAAGTACTAAGGCCCAAGTACCTGTTTTTATGACCATTTCGATTGGAGCAACCAGCATTTTATTTTATTTTAATTTGTTTACTTAGGAACAATTATATTGAACACATAACAAGGTAATCCAATGCATTTTGTTCATGAACTTGAAGCACTCTTTAAAACCACACATCCTTTCGTAAAGAAAATTCCAAGCTATTTGTTTCAAAATCAGCTGCTTAGGTCTGAGTACCAAGGGGATTTAACGCACTCTGAGAGCCCCTCGTGTGTTGGGAACGTCAATAAGCTTGCCGTCCACCGCTGTGCTTCAAACAAACCGTAGGGGGAAAGAGCTTTAATCGTATACTTTACCGGCAACGGGAATGTCACAGCAATTCACGAGAAGGTTATCTGAATAGCCACAGCTGCACAGTATTTTGTTTTTATTTGCGGAGAGCTAAAGATATATCCAACACTGAGACCGATAACTATGTCATTTTGTATTATAACTTGACATTTTCTTAGCGTCTCCTTCGAACGCGGTATCTAAGTTTGTTCCACTTGATCGAAATACAATTTGCCTAAGTACATATAATCTTTTTATCAATCCGACAATGAATTGTGCAGATAATCCGACTCTTCTATAAGCCTTTTATGTTTATCACATCAGAAGATATTCATTATTAAATCATGATCGTATTTTTTCTAGAATAATATATTATATTAAAAAAATATTTATCTGTAGGCTTATATCTTCTTCAACGATTCCCGACCTGTATTTCCATTTATATATTTTCAACTGCAATGTCTGCTGTTTATTTTAGTTTTAAACGTTCTTTACTATTAAAATAAATATTTAAACGTGATTGAGCAGCAAATGGTACATATTGCAATCAAGGAGAGGCCAATAGTGGTAAATACAAAAAAAAAAAAAAAAAGTTGAGCTGGTAACGAACATTTGGGAGCTGTTGATATTATAAAACATTGTTAGAAACGGCTCCCTCTGAAGTGACGTAGTTTTTGAGAAAGAAGTAATTTTCCACGAATTTGATTTGGATACCTCAGAATTAGATTTTGAGGTCCCGAAATCAAGTATCTGAAGGCACACAACTTCGTGTGACAAGGGTGTTTTTTTTCTGCTATTTTTATCTCGCAACTTTGACGACCATTTGAGTTCAATTTCCCACTAGTTTGTTATTTTGTGCACATTTTTGCAAGCAAGCAAGCAAGCAAGCAAGCAAGCAAGCAAGCAAGCAAGCAAGCAAGCAAGCAAGCAAGCAAGCAAGCAAGCAAGCAAGCAAGCAAGCAAGCAAGCAAGCAAGCAAGCAAGCAAGCAAGCAAGCAAGCAAGCAAGCAAGCAAGCAAGCAAGCAAGCAAGCAAGCAAGCAAGCAAGCAAGCAAGCAAGCAAGCAAGCAAGCAAGCAAGCAAGCAAGCAAGCAAGCAAGCAAGCAAGCAAGCAAGCAAGCAAGCAAGCAAGCAAGCAAGCAAGCAAGCAAGCAAGCAAGCAAGCAAGCAAGCAAGCAAGCAAGCAAACAAACAAACAAACAAACAAACACCCATGTGCACTATTGTTAATGGGCGGGGTAAGTTTTACGTAAGAATCCACATCATCACTCTATACTTAGGTAGTGACAAAGTTACTAACGATGTACATTATGTGTCTTCATTAGCGGACGAGAGAAGCATTGACGTGCATTACTAACAGTGACTCTTCCTGTTGTACAAACGCAGCGTTGATTATTTCCGTCTTTTCCAGAAAATAATTAAAGGGAAGATATACGGTAATTACTCTTAATATTAGTGGCAACAAACTTGATTGGTTGGAAGCTTACATCAGTTTTGACAGTAAAGCTTTTTGAGAAACATTTCACTTCGAAGTAATGTGGTTGTTGTAAAAAGATGTCAGCTTTTATGCACGACCAAATTTGAATTGAGAAGCGTTACTGTTATTAACGTATATCATATAAGTTAGTGTTATAGACATAACAGGCCAGATTGATTGTATACATCTAAGATTTATACATGAACAGATAATCGCAATAACCTAAAGACCAGGGGTTTATTTTCCTGTAATAAAGTCCAAACCTAAAACATCTACCTGTGTTTGAATACAATGGGAAATAACGGAAACATCATATAGTACTTCTTTGTTAATTTTGATGGTGTATAAACAAAATGCATTTTGTATCAATTAGTATTCACATTTGTTAACCCCTCACTGCATGTCAATGGCAATGATCTGAATAATTAATACATTCATCCGCTTATAACTACCAGATCAGAAACTGCATTTTTCGAAAGGCTAATGTATTCAACACAAGTGTAACAATCTGTTGAAGAAAGAGAAAATGTTTTGAGTCTATACACTCAAGCCTTTTACAGTTTGCTTTGCATAACCCCCTCTTTTTTAAGTAACGTCAACTTGATATGAAGGAAAATTTATTAAAACTCAATTTCACTTCAGTAACCAAATTACTTCAAATACAAATCTGTCCATACTTACTTCATAATGACAATAAAACACTTTAAAAACGAAGATGTAAAGTAAGCCTCTTTATTTTTTTTATTATTACTATTTTTGTTAATTTTTTATTATTGTTTGTTTATATTTTATATTGTAAATTATATATACTTTTATTGTTAAAGGCAGTGGACACTATTGGTATTACTCAAAATATTTATTAGCATAAAATCTTTCTTTGGGACGAGTAATGGGGGAGAGGTTGATGGTATAAAACAATTAGAGAAACGGCTCCCTCTGAAGTGCCATAGCTTTCGAGAAAGAAGTCATTTTCCACGAATTTGATTTCGAGACCTCAGGTTTAGAACTTGAGGTCTCGAAATCAACCATCTATAAAACGCACACAACTTCAAATGACAAGGGTGTTTTTTCTTTCATTATTATCTCGCAAGTTCGATGACCGATCGAGCTCAAATTTTCCCAGGTTTGTTGTTTTATGCATGTGTTGAGATACACCAACTGTGAAGGCTAGTCTTTGACAATTACCAATAGTGTCCACTGTCTTTAATTATACATACTTTTATTGCTACTTATTTATGTATGTTTTGTTTCCGTTTTTTTTCGTCTTCTAGAAGTTCTAATTTATTTCCTTTTTCAGTACTCCATCCCCCCGCTAGTCAAATGTTCACTGGAGCAGACTTAAAACACAATCTTTGTTTAATAATCACTAATAGCACACTTTATGACTGAATGAACAACTGACTGACTGGATGGTGTATGGTTGGTCAGGGTTGCCAATAGAGTGACTGCCTGCCTTATTGTTGGGCTGCTTGATTGACAAGCTTACGAATAGACAATATTTTGACCTGACTGTCTAAACAATGCCTTATTGTTCTTACCTTGGACTGACGTCTTTCCAACGACTGACTTGAGCGCTAAATGACTGGTCACCTTGCTGCCATGGCTACCTGGCAGAAACATTCCCTGCTTAGCAAAAGTGAGCAGGATACCAGTGACAACATGTACATGCGACATGGTATTTTGGCTGGTAATCTTATTCCAGTTGGCATATTAATTTTGTTCTGCTAGCTAATTTGTATGCTTAAAAGCAACGGACACTATTGGTAATTACTCAAAATAGTTATTAGCATTATACCTTACTTGGTAACGAGTAATGGGGAGAGGTTGATATTATACAACATTGTTAGAAACGGCTCCCTCTGTAGTTTTCGAGAAAGGAGTAATTTTCCAGGGATTTGATTTCGAGACCTCATAAGTATTAAATTTGAGGTCTCCAAATCAAGCATCTGAAAGCACACAACCTCATGTGACAAGGCTGTTCTTTCTTCCATTATTATCTATCTCACAACTTCGACGACCTATTTAGCTCAAATTTTCGCAGGTTTGTTATTTTATGCATATGTTGAGATACAGCAAGTGAGAAGAGTACCAGCCAGTAGTGTCTAGTGCCATTAAGCACTCAATTGGGCCCTGGCTGTTTTGCTGACTGTATTACTGGTAACGTTACCAGTGGATACATATTTCCAACGAACCATCGTTTCGAGAATGAAGAATCCCCTTCTTTGCAGGGGTCACAGGGGAATATACGGATAATTTCTTTCTAACACACCTTTTCATCGAAGTTGGAGTTTGATAACATATAATGTGCAATGCTACATACTGCCAGGTCACACAAGCGAGCGAAACGCCAAAAAGCTCTGATGACAAAAGGCCGCCTTTCCACCCCATAAATAAATATTTCGATGCTGTAATTTGAGAGGACGTCCATGTCAATTCAATCGAATTTTTATATTTATCTCTTTATGTTCAAGTAAGACTTGAGAGCATTTATTTATCCCTAAAAATAGCTTGTGAATTTGCTTATGGGCTAACGGAAGGGCTCTTGTGGGTTTTTACTAAATTGGAACAATGAACCCCACAGGGTGTTTCTTTGTTCAAACTTGATTCCAGAAATTCTGTGGAAATGGGAATAATACAATGACAATAGCAGGGCTCAACAAACCGGATCGTAATGTGTGTGTGGGTGTTTTCTCGCTAAATACGATTGACCTGGGAACGAAAAAATTCCACATAATGTAGGGACTTTAAACACTGAGTAGACTAAACACACTTCCACATAGTGTCTGTACAGTGGTGAAGAAAATGTGTTTCCTTACGTCTATAAAACAAAGGATTGTCCACAAAGGGATCACAACACAGGGTTGTGTGTGTGTGTGTGTGTGTTTTTTTTTTTTTTTTTTTTTTGGGGGGGGGGGTGTATATGGATCATTAAATGAAAATGAATCATTAAACTGTTCCACACGACTGAGTGACTTCAATTGAGTTTGGACTCATTTCGCATTCCACTGCCTTTCATGGATTTCGATGTATTGTTCATGAACAATCGACTATACATATTAATGTGACCAGGCGTAAGAGCAACGTACTCTGACATCTTCCATTTCACATACAATCAGCAACTTTGCGTTTTGGTTTAATCTCAATGTAATTTCCCCTATAATGTTTACTTAATTATTACAATAAATTCACAAATAATTCCTCATTAAACAATGACGAGTTACTCTGCCTAGGGAAATCGGAAACGAGATGGGATCGGGTGCCGTTCTGTAGAGGAATACAAGACGTGTCGCATGCCGTCACAATTCGGTTCAATTTGCAATAATGAGAAATTGGCAAGTGGTCTTTGGGAGCATGTTTATGCTAAACAGCTTCATGTTCTTGCATTGGTAACCGGAAGTATTCGCCCCCATTCTGAATGTCAACGGAGGCACCACGGCCCGAATCCATGCTAAGCCAGTGCTTGACTATCAAGGGTATGAATGGTAACAGAGCTATCATAATTTGTTTTATTTTATTTTTTTATTTTGTATAATAACAAAGATATTCATATATATTTATGTACATAAAAAACTATAAAAAATGTATAGGTATTAACAAAAATATCAATACTTTGCAAAATATAGCTCACGACCCGACCAACGTTCCCAACACCCACCAATGAAATCGAGAAAGACTCTGTTGTCGTCGAAACGTCAGACCACTACATATGTTTGCATGTATAGCTATATACATGTAAATTGAACATCTCTTAGCATCGTTGCGGTACCCGCTGCCAAAATTTAGGATTCGAACTGACTCTAGCTGCCGGGCAACCTATGTAGTCTAGTTGGTAAGACACTGCTCTAGAATTGCAACGGTCGTGGGTTCGAATCCCACCCGAGTAACATGCCTGTGATATTTGTTTTTCACAGGACTCGGGTAAGTACTGAGTATACAGTGCTAACACACATCGGTGTATGGGTAAAAACCAAATTAATATAATACAGGCAATTGTTTTGTTCGGTAAGCGGCAGTTTGCATCAGCTTGTTCAATGTTCTCAACATCATAATAATAAAACAAACAAAAAACAGAGGTGGAGTAAGCTGTATTATACTGACTAGTGAGAGGCAGTGAAATGAGAATTATGTGAGTGATATTTGAATTGAAGTCGCCTACTCAAGAATTATCCATATAATTTTGCAACTCTCGAACGATTAGTATTTGCAAGAAAGCAGCAAAGCGAAAGTGTGAATGGTGAGTGGGGGAGGTGAATCGTATTTATTCAACTTTATTTATTTTGTTTTTTAGCTGATTAGAAGGCGATTGAATAATGTTTACTTCAGTTCACAACCGCTATCCTGCACAAACACATTCCACACGAAACCGTTAAATTGGCACACAGCCTTCCTTAAAGGTTACAATGATTATTTAGAGGCTCTAGCTTTGCCAAAAATATTTGCTCGCATGAAAACTTATAACGAGTAATGGGGAGCTGTTGATATTATAAAACATTGTGAGTAAACGGCTCCCTCTGAAGTTATGTAGTTTTTGAGAAAGAAGTAATTTCTCACTCAAATAATAATAAAATACTTTATTACAAAGTAATTGAACAAGGGCGTTTTTTCTTTAATTGTTCTCTTGCAAATTCGATGACCAATTGAGCCCACATTTGCACAGATTTGCTAATTTATGCGTGAGAGTACTGGTCTTTGACACTATACCAAACGTTAAAGTACCTTTAAATAGATATGATGATTATTTCATGCTAGAGCGGCGAATATGCATCATACAGTATAAATCAAACTGACAAGAGAGCGTTCAACTACTCTTCAATGCATTAACCTGAGACACCAACCCGACATATTTTGCAAACAACTTGAAACGTCTTCATCATCTCATGTCAGTAATGCTCACCAGGCACTTGACTGAGTTCATGAAAACCTAACCTGACGTCTTCTTTTAAGACTAATTATCACTTCAGATAGCGTGACGTGTCCAAAAGAAAAAATACTGAGGATACAAAAAGAGTAATATATAAATCTACAGATCGAGCTGCCTTATACGGATGCATTATTCCGATAATCGCTTCGGATTCCACAAGACCCTTTGTCTTAACCCCACGACAGGATGTGTTTTGAAGAACACCACATCATTCTCCTCTTAATAATGAAGTCATCAGGCCTACGTTATCGATACCTCGCCCTCCTGCAATTTATCTCAAAAACACCTCACGGTGAGAAAAACGCCACGATTCACAGCCACGGAAAGCAGTTCCGACCGGCGATCTTATAAAAGTTTGCTATCCCAACTTGGTAATTGAGACGTCGGTTATCGAAGAAACGCTTCTTAGTTGAGTAATTGAAACAGAATGAGTTCAATTCGACTAAGTGAGTGAAAGCGCTCTCTCTCTCTCTCTCTCTCTCTCTCTCTCTCTCTCTCTCTCTCTCTCTCTCTCTCTCTCTCTCTCTCTCTCTCTCTCTCTCTCTCTCTCTCTCTCTCTCTCTTGGCCGAAACCGCAGCACAGAAACTAGTCTTACCCGTCAAGACTTGATGTCGGAATCCTCAGGGCTTTTGTCTTATGGTACAGCCATGGGATATTTTAATTTAATTATCTATAGGATAATCATTTCAATCAATCTAGAATCACTCAATGGTAACGATGAGGTCGGTGCATCTGAGACAGTCGCTTGCCTTGTTTGAAGAAACATTTTACCTCACATCCAGGTATCGGTTTTTGTTTGTTCAAATCTAAATATTGTGTTTTACTTGATTGGGTGAATCCGGTAGTTGAATCCACTCCAATTATTCGTCGGCTAATCTTAATTTTTTTTATTGTATATATCTAATCATGCTAGCGAGTGGTGATACGCTGGGAAGAAAAGTCATCTAAATAAACTGCAAACGTAAAAAAAATAAAAATAAAATAAAAATAGCATCTCTGTGAGCAATGGGATAAGCCCGTTTCTGACAAAATATGTGTAGTGGAAGTAGAAGAGTTAACCTTTGGAAAAGGAATACGTTCCAGAATTGATGCTTAGTCTTAAAGATTGGCAACACAAATAAAGCCCTTACCCGTGCTATACACAATTGAATAAAAATCCCACATGTACTGCCTGTTCTAAACGATGGTAGACAAACAAGCAAACATTGGGCGATTGGGAAGTTTCTGTTTATGTAATTTAGGGTTTCTGATACTTACGTGGAGTCGTTCCTAACCAGACGTCATATATTTTAATAAAACAGGTGTTTTTTTATATTTCTTTTGAATATCTTACAACGACATAGTACAGTGTGTCCCTTATCAAGGTTTTAAACATCAAGAGCTCCATGTACAATGCGGTCACTAAGCTTCCGATTGCAGTCAATGCCAACATATGGCTTAATATTTGATTGATTTAAATTTCCTCATAAGACGGCAAAATGATGTCGTTCGGGTTTCACTCTAATGTCTTTTTATTTAAATCTCGATCACAAATTCCCAATATCGCATATATCCTTCGGCAGATTACAGTCTAGCGTTGATGGGGCGTCGTTATGCTTTCGTGGTGCCTAATCGTTTGCAATGAGCTATGTTGGGCAGTTTTCCATATCCTCCATATTGTTTTGACATTCATGCGTAGATAGTTATTCTGAACATTGTTGGACTGAGTGACACTACAAGCATAGCAAGTAAAGTAGCGGTTCATCCTCTCAACCATCATACAATCTCATCACCAATTGGAAATTCACTAGTACGGACCAACGCACACAGCGTGATTCCCACATTGTCTGACGTTATTATAGTATTACTGTCAGTGAAATTTATTACTTTTCTACAGCTCATACATAATAAAATAAAATATCAGAGAGTGCTTTTCAAGCTCACTAGGCAGATGACTTGCTAGGAATGACATTCTCTAAACATAGGCTCGTAATGAATTCAGATACACCTTTTAATGTTCAGCAAAGGGACATTGTGTATGGGTCGCTCACACGGACCACTAATTTTTTCCCCCAAATTGTTAACATAATTTTACTCCCTCGAAATATTATTTCGTTCCCCTGCAATGCCATTTTGTTTCATCCGTTCCCTCGACACAATACTGCAGAAACTGGGGTGTTTTAATTGCAAAATAAATTGACACTGTTACCGAACAGCAAATGTGTTTTAAAATTATGTCGATGTAATAAACCTTACAAATAGTACATAATGTGAACACCCTATGGTGGCAATGTATTAATATTTTGTTTTCACGGATCGAAAAACTGTTTCACTGGAACGAACTAAAAAATAACATAATTTGTCCCATTTTCAAACTCCGTGTAGTTAAAACTGCTTCTGCTGAATGCAAGCAGAAGCTTCGTCAAAAGCTTACTCCCAGAACGAGAAGAACACTGAAACAAGAGAGGTACAATAAATAGAGGGTTTCTGTCATCTAAAGTGTTTTTCGTTGTTTTAGTACACGACGTTTAGTAAAATCAATACTTCCCCCTCCGAGGAAAATGCCCCAATTTGTGCTCTCTTCTACTTCACACGACAGTGCTCAATTGCACAATGCATTATTATTCAACCCCAATCATAACACAGTTCAATTGTGCGCACTATTTTTGGCATCACACTGTTTCAGCTTACACGGTAGTTTCAACTGTGGTTGATTCTTTGTTGTATTGTTTTGTTTGATTTGTTTCGGTGTCTAGCTAGTTATAGAACCATTATTATCAACAATGTAGATTGACCCGTTTCCTAAGTTTATTAATATGTTAGTTTGTGTGTTGGTGGTGACTGTAACCTCACCAACAATGTTGTGTTGTTGTTGATAACAATTAAAACTATTTAAGCTGTAATTAGTTATAAATGAACCATTTTCATTCATGTTTTCCCCCAAGTAATTTGTCATTGTGTATGCTAACTCTGACATCAATAACACAATATTGAAGTAAATGTTTGACGCCGTGCTTTGGGTATAACAATACGAACTTGTAGCCAACTTCGAAAATACGCATAACAACGTTGTTTTGCCTGTAGTTTAACGAACTTCGAGGCAAATACAATTATTTTCCGTAGTGAAGACGAAATAAACATCAACAACAAAAGTGTTGTTAATTTACCTCATGAATTGATTAATGGTTACTGGAATGAAGCCGACTAAATACAACTATTTTCAGTAGCAAAGCAGAATTAAACATCAACAACAGAAGTGTTGTTAACTTACCGTATATAATTGATTACTGGTTGATGGAGTCAAGCCGACTACGATTCCCCACAGACAAACAATTATGAGAAGACAGGCAAGTGTCAAAAGACTACAAAAGTGTCATGCCAATATCCGGATAAGGACACCATTTTTTCTCTTTCTTTCTTGTCCTCGTCGGCTGATCAATTGATTGATGGAAGGTGGCGGTTCTTATAAGGCTTCATTAGGTATCTTCACCTGCATCTAGGAAGTCAATCAAGCAAACTGCTCCCAAGTGTGATAAGTTCCTAGGACAAACAACATCGGGTATGTAATTAAGAGACACTGAGTGCAGCTTTCAAATTTGTGGATGGAGGGAAGTGTTGTTCTCTGGCTTTTTTGTTTACTATACTGGTTGGAAGAGTAGTCACTTGAACTTTTATTGTTGTGCTGTTCTCTGCGTTTTCTGTACAATAAACCCCAAATGATGATACGCTGATAGATTGACATAAATTGAACCAACCACACAACCAAAATACAAACATTACTAACAATAAACGAAAACAGTAAATGCCTGCTTTTTGAAATATATCAATGTGATGTGTGGGAAAGAGTTATTTCGATCTCTTCACCAGCCACCCTTGCCAACGAATCTCGACAAATTATCTCAATGTTGTTTGTGTTTTGCTGTCAGCGATTGTTTCAAATTTAATTTCTTCCCCAAAAAATCCAGAATGACAGAAGTTTTATCAGCAGAAAATTGCCTAGAGCCCCGCCCCATCCACTCCTACTCGTCCCACACCGCGAGACCGCTTATCGGTTTGATGTTTTATTAAGTGTAAAATACTCCCACAATATTAAGACCTGTACTGCGAAATACACTTAGAAAGTACAATTTCATTCTTTCTCTAAACAAGTTGGCAAATGATTTGGGATTAATTGTTGCTGCTCAGAACCAATACAACACAAGGGCAAACGTGCAATTCCGTTTACACACAAGCACACAAGTTGACAAACCAGGATTGCGGACTTCCCTTTTTCGGCCCAGTGTTTGGCCTTTAATTTAGTCCCAACAAGCACCGTTGATTTTGCACACACACAAACTCACCCCGACGGATGATATAAATACCCGTCACCATACATTTACACACGTTGACTATAGACAAAATGGCTGTTTTGTACGTGCTTTCTTTTTAATCCTGTTTAAAGGCACTGTTAGCATACAAAGTACCTTGGTAACAAGCAATGGAGAGCTGTCGATAGTATACAACATCGTGAGAAACGACTCCCTCTGAATTAACATAGTTTTCGAGAAATAATTAAATTTCCACTATTTTTTTTTCATTATGTTGATATACACCAAGTGAGAAGACTGGTCTTTGACAATTACCAAAGGTGTATATAATCTTTAATATACACCAGTGTAACCTTTTCGTATGTATATCTTTTGTTCAAAATACTGCATAGGTACAACGACTACTACTATAGACAATTTGCTTTAAGCCTATGGGGTTGATCCTGTTTTATTATACACCAGAGCAAGCTATTCGAGTCACATTTTTGAACGAATTGTTTTGTACAATGCTTTGTTCGGTCACAAGCAACTGCTCAGTTTAAATTCTTAGGACTAAAATCAGTGTTGCTTTCCAAAAAGATATTGCACTAAAATATAATAAGTAAAAACCTTCTCGGCTGCCTTAATCAACAAAGCCATGCTCCACCGTACATATAACTCACGTGCATAAATGACGATACATTAATATTAACAAGCGAACATGAGCTCGAGCCCCAGGCAAATTCCTCGTGATTAAGGCGTCATTAAAAAACACATTAGGCGGCGCTTTGAACTCATATCGGCTAGTGAAACCAATACGTGTTATGGCCTGGTATCTCCACCTATTTATATACCCTGCACGGGTTTTGTCAAAACTTCCAACTTGATTTTTCTTTTCGATCACTGTTCAAAATACCTAGATGTAATTAGCTTTCTTTATGTATGTCTTCCTTTCGAATACATCTTCTACTCTTTACAAATGTATGGCCAGGATTGGGCACGTCTCACAGTCTTCCATTATATACATCAGTAGCCTCTTAATGTTTCACTAAAAGAGAGTGACACCGATTGACTTTCACGGTCAACAGAGCAAAAATTAACGACATCGCTCGGAAAAGAGAGTGATTTGTTTTTTTACTCTTTTACATTAAGAGAGAGTGCAATACGATGGTTTGCAAATAACACAAATTATGAACAGCTCAATTCGTGTATAAAACAACAAGTGCAGTGAATGGTTTTTCGAAAAAAAAAAAAAAAAAATGATATCCCCATACATGATCTTGCTGGCACTTGTATTAGTGTCAGAGAAATTCCTCCCCAGTCTTTATCCATTATAAATGTCAGATTTTATTCCAGTGTGAAATGTGCTCTTTGGTTAAATGAACCCCAGTCTAGATATTTACCTTAAAGGGGTTGGATAGGTTTGGTAATTGAAACCCACTGTCTCATTTATATAATATATTATTATTATTATTGTTTGATCCTAAGTGGAAATACCATACAACTTTAACATGTGAACTATCAATTTCAAACGTGGTAGCATTGAAATATTCCCGAATTTCCGGAGTCTGTTATGTCCACGCTTGAAGAATAATAGTCTGCAATTGGGATTCACAATCTGAGAAACGTTACTATCAGAAACGCTTTTCAGATTTATTTGTGAAGGATAAAACATTGATAAAACTTTATACCATCGTATGCTTATAGCATGTTTTGTATTGCCACTAACTTTAAGAGCGATTACTAAATGTTACATTCCCTTTAAATTAAATTCTTGCCGAGAAAAGTAATAGTGATCGCCAAACCTACAACACGTTTTGCATCCTTTTAGACAAGACGAGTACAGACAAAAACTGTTCGGTCTCCAAATGCCCCCCACCAAGCCCCACCCCCCATTCGTCCAAGGCGAACTACGGCATTAACATTTAGGAAAATGCATTTTCGTTTTCTTGTTCCCGTTTTGTGTTGTTTCCCCCTTAGGTGATATTGATTAAACAGCCTCTCTGAGGTAAAGGAAGATCAGTCAGCTAATTAACAATCGATTCACGGTTCGTCCAACCCAAGTCCACAGTTGCAAGATAGGTGCTTGTGTTCGTGTCCATTATAAGTTTTTTTTTTTTTTTTTAACCCGTTATGTAGCAGTATAAAAACAAAGTACTTAACATATCAATTAATAATCGCTGCGTCAATGAATCTAAGGTGTTTGAGCATGTCGAATACAAGAATTGAGAATAGTTAACACTTATTGTTAAAGTTGTGTCTTTATAACGAAACAGTTTACCCTTGCGTGATGTGACTGCGTACAAAAGTCATAATTATTTAAAGGTGTTCAGAATTGGTAGATCTGACAAAGTGTTCTGAGGAAGTGTTCACGTTTTGTGTAGGCGAACATTACAAACATGAAGTTACGAAGCTTTGACAATTAGTCTTAACACATTTACTTCATTACTGGTTGCAAACTTTAAAATCAGCTGTTGCCATTTTTATTTAAAATGTTTGATTTCCTCTTTTTTTTTCTTTTTTTTTAAATACAAAATCCCGTATAAAAACTTTTAATGTGTTCTATTGTGCAGGCCTACCCCCTTTTATATATTAAAGGCAGTGGACACTATTGGTAATTTTCAAAGACTAGCCTTCACAGTTGGTGTATCTCAACATATGCATAAAATAACAAACCTGTGAAAATTTGAGCTCAATCGGTCATCAAAGTTGCGAGATATTAATGAAAGGAGAAAATACCCTTGTCACACAAAGTTGTGTGCGTTTAGATGGTTGATTTCGAGACCTCAAGTTCTAAACTTGAGGTCTCGAAATCAAATTCGTGGGAAATTACTTCTTTCTCCAAAACTATGGCACTTCAGAGGGAGCTGTTTCTCACAATGTTTTATACCACCAACCTCTCCCCATTACTTGTCATCAAGAAAGGTTTTATGCCAATAATTATTTTGATTAATTACCAATAGTGTCCACTGCCTTTAAGCAATTTATTAAAGTTTTTTTATTATATAGTAGTTGTATTATTCCATGTGGCTGGTGCCGACATGGCTTTCCCCTTGCGTTTTTGTGATACATACCGGATGGTTTAGTTAAGCCGCATTGCAACTAAATTAACACAGACCTTGACTTGTCTTTCATTGTCAGAAACTACATCTAGTGCATACTTTTGAGCCTTTTATCAGGCCCATTGTTCATTATTGTGAGAAATCTTGACAACAACCTTTACTTTATTTGGCTTTTGTAGATTATCATTATTTTCCACAGATGAACGTTTTTGCGCATGCTTTGTGTCCTAGTTTGTCTTTCACTAGGTAATAAAAAAAAAATAATAATAATAATGATATTTTTGCATTGGGGATCAACAATATCGTTTTAACCAAACGCTGTTTTGTGTTAGCACCTTATCTTTTTTTATTTTATTTTTCAAGTTTTGTGAAAGTTTATAACTGATAAAGCATAATGGTAACAAAGACGATTTCAATTAACAGTTGCATGGACGAGCTGTCTCTCGTCATTTATATCAGTATACATTAAAGGAACACGTTGCCTTGGATCGGACAAGTTGGTCTGTAACTGAGCGTTTGTAACCGTTTCTTATAAAATGCATATGGTTGGAAAGATGTTTTAAAAGTAGAATACTATTATCCACACAAGTTTGCCTCGAAATTGCGTGGTTTTCCTTTTACTGCGCGAACTAACACGGTCGGCCATTTATGGGAGTCAAAAATTTTACTCCCATAAATGGCCAACCGTGTTAGTCGACGAGGTAAAAGGAAAACCGTGCAATTTCGAGGCATGTTTGTGTGGATCATTGTATTCTACTTTTACAACATCTTTCTACCCATATGCATTTTATAAAAAACAAGGCAACGTGTTCCTTTAATGGCATGACAGTAAACTTGTTCTGAACGGTAATACAAAGGAAACTAAAACTCGTTTCATCAGGCACAAATTATCTGGCTACGTGTCTTAAAAGTCTAGTGCAATGCATGCAACACTAAAACCATATTTACGGTGTGCTTTTTTTTTCTACCATATAATCCCCAAAATATTATATCTATTGTTACGGTGGGCTCGTAAAAAATAGCGAGTTAATGAATTGAATGGGTTTCAAAATTATTAGAGAGCACTTTACAAATTACCAATTAGTCAATACATCGTTATTATATTTATTTAATTAAGGTTTGCTGACGTCAACGTTATCTTCATGTACAAAATGTCTAACCCTTTTTTTTTCTATCATCATAAATGAGTCCCCAAGGTCTTAAAAGTAACATTTGTTGCATTGTTCCGGTGTTCTAAGCATAGTAAATAATGGCCCTTTGTGATATGCCGTTTGCAGTAGTTGTTGCTTTCTCATCGTCATACACGTATAGCACCTGGCTTATTATTGGCTCGGCCATAATGTATGATGGATTTGTTTAATACAATAAAACCATGATGGCCTTACCGTTGTGGAGGTCTGAAATAATATGAGAATTACCAGTACCAGTATTATTATTATTATTATTATTATTATTATTTATTAGACCAATACAAGTTACAACAATCAAGTTACAAAAGCACGATACAGAATATCAACGCAATACAAAAACTAAAAAAAAAAAAAAAAAAAAAAAAAAACTATCTGGTGTTATGTGTGTAAGCACTATTTGCCCATTTCAGTCAGATTACTCGAAATGTATTATAGTGTCATAGCTCCAGTTTAGTGAGTACCCGCACACGCATGCAACCCTCCTAAGTGTAAACCGGTACTTTGGACCCTATACGGTTACCCTGCCTATTTTATTTAAACTGTAACTTTCTTGTTTGGCAACTTTTCGCTTGTTTAATTAAGGATCATCTTACTCTGTTTGAATGTTTACACCTACCATACGTACTACCTATTGTTTTCAATGTTTGAATGTGTACACCTACCATACGTACTACCTATTGTTTTCAATGTTTGAATGTGTACATCTACCATACGTGCTACCCATTGTTTTCAATGTTTGAATGTGTACATCTACCATACGTACTACCTATTGTTTTCAATGTTTGAATGTGTACACCTACCATACGTACTACCTTTTGTTTTCAATGTTTGAATGTGTACACCTACCATACGTACTACCTAATGTGTTCAATGTGCTTGTTGGCGTAAAGCGGTCTCTTGCGCCACCCCACTCAGACAAAATACCAACAAAATACTCAAACACAAGAACAGAAAACATTGACAATAGATTAGAAATACAAAACAAACTACATTTTTAATGGAAGTGCCCAATCTTACAGTCCTGCCCGCTACATGTCCACCTTCACGAGCTAAATAGTGACACGAACAATATGAAGACGAACAGAGTACATATTATAGGCTAGTTTGAAACGTCGATACCACACCGGCTCTTCCCAGAGCCAGCACTCACACAGAAGAGATTTACACACGGGTTGTACTATTAATTATGATATTATTCCTATGTACAATGGTTTGTTCTAACCACCTTAAAGACAATGACCGAAACTCTGGCCCCAAACACAAGGAAGAACGATAATAGTAACACTTCTGAACGAAGATTTATAACGGCCCCTTTAAAGACAAATACCCCAACCCTAAGGTAGAGATCTATTTGGGCATTACGCATAATTGGAGACTTTATCTTGACCCTGAAGCCTGAATTTGTAGCTTGGACAAATCCCTCTGTCACTCAGTTAAGCAGAACTTGAATTAAGGGGGTGATTTATGGAGGGGCTGAAACAACAAAATTGACTTGCTGGCGAGTTTCGATTTTCACTTTCCTTCGAATTCACTTTCAAGCTGACCCAATTAAGAATAAAAAAGGAACGGTAAAGGAAAAGTGCACTTGCTGTAATCGAATGGAACTTCGGGATCTATTGCTTCTTTTAAAATCCTGATATTTGTTTCTGTATAAATAATTCAAAAATTTGTGTTTAAATGAAATGCAATATCATGTTATTTTTCTTATAGTGTTTTATGATACACTTTTACAAAACACATATACATTTATGAGACGTGTTAGTCTGGCAATATAACCAGAGACAATGCCTAAGTCGGAATATTTCATGTTTTCATCACAAACTTCACATTAATTTACACACGAATAGAGTAGAATTTCCTGGCTAACTTCCAGGTTTTCTGGCCTTCGAAATGAAAAATATAACACAAAAAATAATTATATGTATTTGGAACTTACTGTTGCAAACTGTTTATCAACAAAATATACATACTGTGTAAATGCAACAATTGGTTAATAGTAGCCCGACGATTCGACCTAAGTAAGGCCTCTCTCGAATGCTACAATTGTTATTTTATTTCATACTATATCAATAATAATACAACAATCAATACAATGACTCGTAAAACTTGTTGTGTAACTGCTCATAACACATTATGAAGTCTTGTTTATAAGTGATGTTTCATCTACTTAAGTGTTGAACCCATTTTATTGATGAATATCTACCCGTTCGAGTCCCACATAAAAAAAGGCTTTCTCGTCTGCCATTTTAATTATGATAGATTGATTTTGCTGGTACCACTTTCCCTCTGGCAAAGAGCTTAAACAAAATACCAGAAAACATGGAAAACAACAAAATGTTTGAAACGTTTGAGGATAATTGCCTCCGGCCTCAATATTAATCTGGTTGTTTTGACATGCAGACATATGTTGCTTTCAAGACAAACCTACAGCGTGATACCTGGTACTTGTTCCTTTGCAAGTATTTTATTATTCTTGTACCACTCACTGCAAAATAAAATAGAAACTGACATTTTCTAAAACTCAAATGTTCAAACTCACAGTATACTTTGCATGCTGCCATTTATTTGTCCACGTTTAACAAATGCCGCTGCTTGATAAAGCTTATCCTTTACCGTCAACCTTCATTCCCGTGCTTCGTTACCGTGCCATTCAAATAGCAAGTTAATGACATTTTCACTTTGCCTTTGGCCACTCATGACGTAGTTAGGATACAGGGGGCGGGCTTTACCGGTCGAAGTAAAATCAATCGAGTCAGAAGCTTGAGCCTCACTCATCACAGCGGATAGATACCTGACGGATGCTGTGAGGAAGAGTTCTCCAGTCTTGAAGAAACATAACTAAAGAACACCACCTTTGCTAGAGTGAGGGTTACTGTTTTGCGAACCATCCCATGGCACCAATGTTGCTGTGTGGGGCGAGGGCTCGCTCCCGTTACAATTACTGACTTTTTGTGCTTCAGATCAAATAAAAATACCTGCTTTGTTTATCACTTATTTCAGCTTCGATACAGAACCAACCATGACGGACTCGCAAGCATTTGTTACGGATATCGCAACGACAATGGTGGAGGTGTATGGACCAACCAACCTAACAAGCTTGTTTGACACCACAAGCTCGTACATCAGTGGCCCGTGCACCGAGGGGAACTCAAGCCTCGGGGATGGGGTATCTCCAACTGGTATGGACATGAAGTTCCCTGATTCCTTTTTAAACCCAATCCGGATTGTCATGCCCATCATCATGGCAATCATTTCCATCATCGGGCTAGTGGGTAACGGCACTGTCCTCTGTATCATCTTCAAATATCGAGAGATGCAGAACATTACCAACTATTTTATCGCCAATCTGGCACTGACGGATGTTGCCATGCTGGGCATCTGTGCCATTCCCACTGCGGCTGGTCTAGCAGGAATGAAAATGGAGGAAGGACTGTGCAAGGGTGTTAACTACATGCAGTTTGTGAGTATATTATGCAATTTAAGTTGTAATTTAAATGTGATATACGCGTCTCTAAATGTTGTGGAGTTATTAGGGGCCTGTTTAGCTTCGCAAAACTGTCACTTTCGTCCCAACACTGTACAGGCTTGCAGTTGGATGAGTTTTCTGCTACAAGGGATTGAGGGTGGGGGAGGGGAAGGGAGAGTTACACATTGAGTCGCAAGCACAAGGTCTACTTTTTTTAAAGAGAGCTTCGCGGTTCAGCACCGTTTACAACATTTAATTTTGAGTAGTGCTTGTTCTTAAAGACAGTGTACACTATTGGTAATTACTCAAAATGATTCTTAGCATAAAACCTTACTTTGTAACGAGTAATGGGGAGAGGTTGGTAGTATTAATTATTGTGAGAAACGGCTCCCTCTGAAGGGACGTAGTATTCGAGAAAGAAGCAATTTTCATCGAATTTGATTTCTAGACCTCAGATTTAGAATTTGAGGTCTCGAAATCAAGCATCAGAAAGCACACAACTTTGTGTGACAAGGTTTTTTTTCTGTCATTATTATCTCGCTCAAATTTCACAGGTTTGTTAGTTCATGCATATGATGAGATACAGCAAGTGAGAAGATTAGTCTTTGCACTTAGCAATTGTGTCTACTGTCTTAAAAAAACAATCCGTGGTTGAAAAATTTCTCACACTTTTTTTGTCTTCACATTCTCCCCGAAAAGCGCGCCAGACAGAACAAAACAATTCCTGCTTATCGATCTCACCTAGGTCTGTTTTGGTTCACTTAGGGACCTGTCCTAGGACTGTATATGCTGCACGAAAAAATTTTCAATCACCACAAATTAAAGCTTAATAAATGGGGTTGGAGAACAACAAGTTCCAACCTCCACGAAGTCGTACAAGAAGGAGAAAACTGATTCGAAGAAACGTTAATGTGAAATCTAGCATATCGCATTGGGAAAAGTGGTTAAGAAAATTCATATTTTTAGTCCTATATTCATAATGTCTTGTCCTAAAAATAATAGTATTGTTATTGTTATTTTATCAGACATGGTAGTATACAAAGACGTCAATCTTTCTTTCCTGACTAATCCGTCAGATGCAAGTTGCCAAACATTTCATCAGAATGTGTAACAGCCGCAATCAAATCACACAAGACAGGCAGATAAGTTATTTGGCTATATTTTGTGTAGGAACCAACCAAAAAACAATAAAGACAAGTCTTTGTTTGATGGATCGATTGCACAACGAGATAAGACTGGTTTCAACTGAGGATTAGTCCTATGAAGACCAAGCGCAAGTAACTCGACCTGTCTCGAGAGAGTTTAGTCGGAACTCTTCGTAAAATTTATCCTTGGAACGATGTATGGGGAGGGGTGAACAGGGGGGCTGTGTATTCTCAATTAGGTTCTACGGGGAACAAATGGGGGGGGGGGGTGTAAACCTCAACGACGTTTAAAACACGACGTTTGTAACTATTAGTTCTCTGTTGACAGGACAGACGTATCCCCATACTTTTGTTTGGGCACTGGCCTGGTGACCAGTCTTTTTTTTAGTCGTTTTCTTCCATTCTGTGCTTTTTAATATGTGTTCTGCGCCTTTGATCATTTTGTATGTAAGGGGCGCAATATAATCGTTTAATATTACTATTATTATTAAACAGATCACAATAGAGAAACATAGAGACAAATAG
Organism: Asterias amurensis; assembly: GCF_032118995.1. Classification (NCBI taxonomy): domain Eukaryota; kingdom Metazoa; phylum Echinodermata; class Asteroidea; order Forcipulatida; family Asteriidae; genus Asterias; species Asterias amurensis. The sequence goes on from NC_092656.1 coordinate 1,714,619, forward strand.
AGTAGCAAGGGCAGATCCCGGCAAAATCCACAATTAGGGTGCCGATGCTACCCTGCAAATAAAAGATTTTAAAAACATATCAGACAAAACGAAATGAGGTGAGAGGGTCACGAGCAAACAAAAGTATATACAGTTTGTTTTAGGATACAATCGAAAAGAAAAATAAGCAATAATAAAAACACAAATTTAACTACAAAATCTTGTTTGTGTTTTATGTCGCAAAGGAAGAGCGCCTTAACCTAAACATATGGAACGATCACACAGCAGAATCCTGCACGAATCGCAAAATGACATTTGGACCCCCCTTTTGTTTTGCTTTAACGAGTCAATTCGTTTACTACACATGTTTTGACACTTGGCTGAAACAAGTGTCTTCCGAGTTGGCTCAAAATGTACTTACTGTGCTCCATTGACCTGGTATGGAACACATTAAAGATTCTATGTCTGATTTTTGGCCGATTTGACCCCAAACATTTTGATTTAAAATTCAGCAGGTATTTTTATGGGGGTCGATAAAGTTACAAGCTTTTATTTGAGCCATTGCTCGAAAAAAATCCGCCAATTATTAGTGGCAGTAAAATAAAGTGCTCAAAATTAGTTTTTGTCGGGATCCCGACAATATATCACGTGACCAATTCTTATGTGTTTTATAAAAACGTTTCAAATTTTTGTCATGGTTCCTGACCATTTAAAGTAAAAGTTAACCTTTTTTTTCGTTAGAGCGGGTGATACTCTTTGAAATACCATTCACTCAAAAAAATTTTTTTGGGGGTAAAACAATCAGACATAGCATCTTTAATTGTCGTTAATGAGTTGCCCCAGTTTCTTCACAGAGTGCAAGTGTTCAATAATGAATACAGTAACGAACGAATACAAGAGTAGATTCATCAATTATAAGTAATCCTACAAGCTCATTGGGGGTAGAAATGCAAAGAGTGTACCACTTACATGTCAACCTGACGTCCAAGGATACATACGGGGTGTCAATTAGATTGCAAACTGAACAAAAATCGATCGAGCTTCCCTTATACAGTCGAGAGAGGAGGCGAATAAAAAAAAATCAACCTGATTCGCTTCTGGCCAACTTACATTGAGAAGGTTTTTTAATCACGGCGCCTGTCATTCCGTAAAGTTTGACTCGTGGTAAAGTGGTATTCTCATACTATGTCTTGTGAAACATGGTTGTCGATTTAACATGATTCATCGTGTGGCTCTATGACGTGCTTCCTCGTTTCGTCTGAAGATAGTTTCATTTGTCAATACGTGCATAAATGTTGACATACATCAAACCTTTAACTGTGTAGTACACTTTGTGTTTGAAGTATTTGTTGTGTTTGTCCGTCGTCATATTCCAATGTAAAACAATAATAAGTAAAAAGAGAACACAAAGAGAGAAAGCAAGAGAGAGATGAAGTGAATTGTGTTTATTCAAAATGTATAGCACTGAACAAAATGTATGCGACATTGTTACGGTTGGATGTTCAAGTATTGTCTTTAAAAGCAAGTTACCGCAATGTGAAGGTGCCTGTGTCAACAAAACATAACGTAGATACAATCGATATCGATCAAACAAACACTCAATCAAAAGCGGATCATAGCGAGTATACACTCGTTGTCGGCACATTGCTATTTTGTTTAGATTCAAAACACACAAAACCAAACTCGCCCTTTCTGTTATGCGCCATCCTTGACAACTGACACCATATCATATTATCGTTTGGTGGATAATGTATCAGGTTAGAATAACTCATTTTCTTTGATGATGACTCTAAGAATGAATCAGGACTTTACCCTCGAACAGCTTTTCCTTCTCCTTTTCTTATACGTTGTAAGCAATTAAGCGCTCCTGCGTGAGAAATCCAATGTTAACAACTGCTGTTTTTTTTCTTGAAGTTGTTATTTTCTTCATTGAATTAAGTGTATTCAAAACCCATATCGATTTTCCTTTTGTCCTTAACCCAACAAATCAATGCTACCTATTTTTAGTTACGTACTATGATCCATGTCGGCATATTCAAGAGGCAGTTGTAAATCAGCGTATGTTTTTGACCAGTTCGCTGAAAAGGGGTGGCCCTAAACTTGATTATAGACTTAACAACCCACTGCAGAACAAACGAGTACATTGGAGTGAATGGAAAACGCGGACTGCCAACAACGAGGCGTAAAGTGTTGTTGATCTTTGACCCATGGTTTTCTCGCGCACAGCTTGATGGAAATTTGATTGTGATTGTCTTCTCTTTAAACATGAACAATGTTCCCCTCTTGTCCACATTGAATTCTCAGAACATAGTGGTCCGTCATGCTTGATGTGTTAATTACATGCGATGGTTCTCCAAAAGTATTCTTTTGCAGAAACGTTGACAGTTGACACTTCTAGTCTTATGGTGTATGCACTTTTTGTATTGGACAAAAACACTATGTCCACAGATTTACACTAAACTTACACAGTTTGAAGATAATGATAGTAAAAGGTTTCCCGGAAAATATTATCTGCTGAGGTGCTGTAGTTTGTATGATACCAAAACTATTTTAAGCATTTACAAACGTATAAAAACTACAGCACCTCAGTAAGTAATATTTGAAGGGATGCTTTCCACTATCACTATCTTCTAACCCTGTAAGTTTAATGTAAATCTATGGACATTTTGCCAAAAGTACCCAAATCGTTTAAACACACAATACACTAACGGTTATTACTCAAACTAGTTATTAACATAAACACTTACTTGGTAACGAGCAATACAGAGCTATTGGTAATATATAACACTGTGATAATTCTCTTTTTTTTTAACAAGAGGTAATACTTCTAACTAAAACTTTAGAATCCGATAAATACTTCAGGTCTGGTCCCTTTCTCATGCACTTGAAACCACTCTGCAAAATGAGGGCGTTTTTCTGTCAATAATATTTTCTTACAAATTCGATGACCAATTGAGCAAAACATTTGCACAGCTTTGTTATTGTATGCATCAAACAATTGTTTTGATAGGCCGACACCAATGTGAGCAAAATTAAATAAAAAAATTACAATTACCAAACGTGTCCAGTGCTACTATCAGCCGTTTGCTTCTTACACAGCCTTAACAAAGATTGCCCAGCAAATGAAAATGTAGAGTGTCTAGCGCAGCACTCAATTAAGCTTTACACATCTACTCAGATATTATTATTATATGATTAGTTTCTGTCATCTGAAGGGTCCATGCGAAAGAGTTGATACGTGTGGTGTATGTGTGTGTGTGTCTGTTCATGGAGATATAACTCTTCGAGGCGAAATACTTTATTATAGCCATTGAATTGAAGATAGTGCACCATAAGGTTTTAAGTGCAGTGTATTTGGAAATAAGAGGTTTCACGAAGGAGTAATATCTAGGTCGACACAGATAGGCCAAGTGTATATATTATGCATGTCGTATACAACCTGTACCAAATGACTAAAGAGCAGTACAATACAACTTGCTTAGTTGATGTCTCCAACGCTCCATTTATTTCCTATATGCTAACTATTTTGCGGTTTTCAAACATCCTATTTAACTCTAACCACATAAAATCAAACTCTAAAGACGAACATAGTACACTGTTCTAAACGTCGAAACCACATCGGCTTTTTTTTAAGTTAACACTCCCTCATCATAAATATAATATTAGGGCCGTATAGGCTATACCCGCAAGGATTTATAGTTAAATCCTTTATGCCAACAACATACAACACTTCAAACACCACTTATCATGATTGCTAACCAAGTTGCGCTTTGAGGATTCATACGTTTTATTGAGAGGATTTCCAGTGCTCCATTGCCTTCAATTAAAACCCAGAAAACATCCCCATTGTTCAGTTTGTGTGTCAAAAGTGCCAATACACTGTTATTCGGATTCACAAGGCTGTTTGGATTGACATGTCGAAACTAGAGTATTTTGCCATTTGTCTATTCACCCTTTCACTCTGCCCAAACTTAAATTCGGTTTCGAGCGTGCGGGGTTCTTTCATTTTAAATGGCATGCCCATTAGAGACACATGCGATATAACAATGCATAGTTACTGTCAACTAAAACTTAGAACAGTGAAGCTACTTTGGCTGAGTTGACCTGTCCTAGACTTTACGCTACGCTCCATATCCCTTCACAAATTGGCCTGAAACCTTCCATTATGGGCAAGATCTAGCATGATGATGTCTCCATTGACGACACTGTATGCAACATCTCCACACCGGAGGAAATTTGATACAGTTACAAAAGCCTGGATGAAATGCATCCATTTTTGCGAACCTGCAATTTGTCCCCCGATAAATCGCATCGCGAAGGTAGGATTTAATGTGGGTTAATACCCCCTTCTCGAAGCACCTCTCACTTCTCTTCTTTATCGAGCTGCCCTCTAAAATGGGAATCCTCCGACCAGAATTGCAAGATTAAGCACGGAATGGAACTAAAAGGAGAACCTTTCATCATAACATGCCCTACTCCACATTTCGCAAGCCACATTTTTTGAGAGATATGTTTATGTTTTCGGACAAATTTCACTTTTATCTCTTTCGAAAACTTTGATATGAAATTAACATAATACAAGCTTATTTCGTTTTGAAGTTTGTTCAACATCCCCGCATTACGGGGCTTTTTTTCTTCCACGGTTAACAATGAAGCCCGATCATGTTGCATATTTGGGATTAGTTTCCAAATTAAATTACATATTTCTTAAGAAAAATATAAACGCATTAAAAGCAAAAATCTACTGCATCGTATAACACACTTTTATTGAATTATTGATTGAGTGGCACACGGGGTGACTTGAAGTAAGGTATGTGCAATTTTAACTAAGTTAAATCATGGAACATCTTACTTCCCCATTTTGGTCGACGGTGAAATTAAATCTCGGTGTTCACAACTTCCAGCTGACATGACATACGAAAGAGTTATCCAAGGCCACGTATTTCGTCTGCCAACAACATTCCATGTACACGCAAAGGGAAGCACTCTACAGAGTGATTTACAAAATGAAACGAAAAGACACAGACATAAAGGTGACAATGTTGACAACGAAAGCAGCAACGGATAATGCCAACGGTATCGCAAACGTAACGGCAACGGCGACTATTGGCATCAATAATGACAACGGCAACGCCAATGGCGACGACAAATGCAACGCCGACCCCATTGCATTGACAATGGTAAAGGCAACTGCAATATCAACGTCAACGGTCAATGCCCAGGAGTGGTGACGACAACGGCGACGAAAGCACCGGCTATGTAAAGATAACGGCAACTGCAACGACATCGACACTGACAACGGCCACTGCAACGGCAGCCAACGCCTCAGTCAATGCCGTTGCAATGGTAAACACAATGGTAACGGCAACTGCAACCCCACTACTTCGAATATGACCAACGCCAACGCCAACGCCAACGCCAACGCCAACGCCAACGTTAATCCAACTATGACGACATCTGCAACCACCATGACATCAGCAACGATAACGACGACGCTGACAACGGTTACTGCAACAACGACGCTAAGGCTAAAATGCTAAAACGGCAGCGATAACGGCATCCGCGAGTGCAAACGCATTGGCAAAAGCATCGCCCGCTTGTTAATGCGTTCTCGACTCAATTTGGCAAATTAAGCGTAGACTTAAAAACAACTGCTGTAGCCCACTCACTGTTTGTGTGTACTTCGTTATAGCAACGTTTTTGTTTTATTTTTTATTTTTTTTAACTCTGGTTGGTGCTGCAGCTATATAGTATATATGTTGACATTATGTGTGTGGCGTAAGCTATTCTCGCTACATACGAAATAAGAATATAGACTGCACCAAAATTCAAGAATTGATAATTTACATTCACTTCCAATTATGTTGAATTCTTTTTGAGAAAAACATGACGCTTCGTGATATTTGACATTTTAGACACACATGCAAAAAAACATGCCGTGCGGCAAGGATCGGAATTTGTGTTATATGCGGCAAAATTGAAAAAAGGAATATGTACAGGCCCTGCGGCTTTCACGCAGTGCGTGACTTTTATATTGTCGACAATCAACTTTAACAAGAAGCCTTTCCTTTGGATAGTGTCATAGTTACTCTCCAGTTATGCTAGAGTCGTAAGGCGGCTCCATAATCTTGTTGCAAACGCAAATGTCACATAAGCACTGTAGCGCATAGTCATTGGTAAAGTGGCGTATGTTATATCATTTTGTGAAATTACACAATGGCAACTAAAGTGACACGTCTTTTATACTTTATATCTTAATCACAAAAACTATTATGTAATATGTCACGGAGCTTCCTGACAATTAAACTGGTAATTAATAAATCAATGTTTAAAAAAAATAAAAATAAATGTGTGGTTTTTGTCAGTTAGGTCAGTTCTTGATATGAGCGTGCAAACTCGAATATGACGTAATTTTCACCGGCCTTACGGTTTAACAATCGTGTCTTTGTGTTTGATAAAATGGTTGTGTGTATGCTGTGTCACTGACGGAGAGTAATAAGGATGCAAAAAAAGCAAACATGTTCAATGAAGACAGCAATGGGGGCAGGAAACCTTTAATTCAACAACGCGTCAGAATACCCAGTACGGATTTCATGTTACGTGAGAGGAAATGTTCAAACAACTGAAGCATGGCAGCGGTTATAACCCCTGCCTGTTAAAGGGGCAGGGTGCCAAACCCACCCGCCAGGGTCGCTTCCCATGCCACTTGTTTGAAAGGCGAAGCAGGGAAACTGTGACATCAAGAGCACAACCCAGATACAAACGTGGTGTGAAAATGCGTTGAGAAACTACACTTAGACAGTACCGTGCATTTGTACATCAATGCCTCCGATTTAACCCATTCAAGGTTTATTGTATTACACTCTAACAGACGCTCAAATCACAACAGAAATTTAGTTCACACCAGCGGACACTTTCCTTAAAACCTCCCCTCCCCTAAAAAGCAATGAAATGTTATCCCCGCACCGATGCTTCTCCTTTCGTCGTCGCAGGGAAAGAAACACTAAAAATCGGTTTTACCTTGGGAGAGCGAGGGAGAGAAAACCTACGACACCCGCGTGAGCCGCTGTTGTTTTAATTGATCAGGCGGTAGCTCAGAAGCCAAATGTAATATTACGGAAAAGCCCTACGCAAAATAACCGACGGCGAGCAATCTATTTCTTGTAGGGGTGTAAAACGAAGACCCGTGTTATACCGTCTCGTGTGCTTTGATATAAAAGAAAGCCCCTTTCATCGCTACGTGAACATATGATATTCCGACAACGGACCGTAGAAGAAGATTATATGCTTTCGTGTTATAAATTTCTGCTTCGTACACCGCGGATGTTTTTTCAAAGGTTACATCGCCAGAAGGGTCCCCGGTTCTTAAGCCCACGGTTGGCGCTCTAGAATGTGCAAGTATTTGTGTTGAATAAAATTAAAGCCCGCATCGCTGTGCACAGTCATGTGAGGGAGTTACAAAGGCTGTGTACAACAATAGAGACCGGTTATAAAGTTATTGGGTTGCTAGTTATTAATAGCAGCCATGCCCGTGATGAATGCCATCATTTAACAAAAGGAATAATTTCATTTTGTACCCAATTTCAATCAAAACCACCAGATATTAAATTTAAAGAGAAGAATCGAAAGAAGAAAAATCCATTAGCTTTATTGAAAGATATTCAGAGCTAGCATTGAAAAGGTCTGAAATAAACGTATGGCGGTTGTTACATCCCACACAGCCGCATGCATTCATTTCAATTGATGAGATGGATAAAGAGACGCACACGTTAATGAAGTGAGCGATTATTTTGGGTTTTTCAGCCGCAGTTTTGTCCCAGTTGTCCAATTTGTATTCTACTGCTGCTGATTTGGTAATGACTGCTACATTAAGATGGCCGGTTGATGTGAGTGACCCCGACTTATTGATCAGACCCTTTATAATGATCTCAACCTGATTAGTTTGAAGTTATCTTTGTCTATAATGGCTCGTTTACTAGTCACGCACAACCATGCTTTGCATCTTAAGAGGGGACAGAGCGGTTATTGAAAAAAAAAAAAAATTAGTAACATTTGTAATAGGTTTCTCTTTTGAAAATGTCAGAGGGTGGTAACAGATGAAAAATGAAGAAACTATACTCTAGATGTATGTATATTAGGTTTGCGGCTTTACCATGTGTGTATCTACTTGCTGGGTAGAACATGTTCTTTTTGAGACCTTGTCTTGCTTTATATTTTACTACCGAGAAGTAAATTTCCGGAAATCAAATGCCGAAAAAGGGCTTGCAGGCCTGAAGTCTTTTTTTCAGACTCAAATATTTTAGTGGGAAATTACCCCTCTCTCAAAAGCTGCGTTCACTCCCGTGGGAGTCGTTCCTAACACTGCACACTGCCAACGGCTCCCCTGTTCTCGTTACCGAGTACGTTACTATGCTAATACAAATTTTGGGATAAAAAATTACCAAAAGTGCCCACAGCCCTTCATGTCTACTCATACAAGTGTATAGTTAATAGTTCAGCGTTAACTTAACAGCAGTCAGCCTCTCGAGCTATTTTATTTCACAGCTGCTAATGTTTTCCCTACTGCGAGGCTAACACTAATTTGCTCCCCTTCTCAATTACAGAGGGCTCCAAATATAACAAGTCCATGTTTGTGGAGGACAGATTCATAATAAGACCTGGTTTTTGTGTTTGAATAATTGTAGCTAGGAAAAGCTAGGTTTCGGAATGTCATTAGTACGGCTTGTGTATATTACGGTGTTGTAATATAAGCTCAGACGCACTGACAATGACAGTGGATTAAAGGCATTGGACACCTTTGATAATAAAGTTTCCCCATCATATGCATACATTATAAACAGTGTGAAAATTTGGGCTCAATTGGTCATCGACGTTGCAGGAGAATGCTCTATAAAATCACCATTGTTGCACACTTGTGTGCTTTCATATGCCTAAAAGGCTTCATCAGGCCCGAAGTGTTCATCAGGCCTGACATTTTTGAGTGAGAAATTACCTCTTTCTCAAAAGAATAACGTTACTTCAGAGGGAGTCGTTTCACACAATGTTTTATACTACAAAAAACTCCCCATTCCTCGTTAAAGGGTAAGTTTGTATGCTAATATTATTTTCAGTAATTACCAATGGTATCCAGTGCCTTTAAAAGAATAAAAAACTATAAGAAAAAATCGAACTAATCACAACCAACTGCAGTTGTGTTCCCAGACAGCCATACCAGACGTGTAATCATTCTAGTGTCAAAAAAAAAAAATAGCCTGTCAAATTCTTGATCAATCAATGGAACACATGCTCATCCATATACGGGTATTTTCAAATACTCATGAGACTGTACAGTAATAGTGTACACATGTATTTTAAAAGTAGAGAAATGCAATGTTCAAAAACTTGATCAACTTTCTCGTCTTAAAGGGATCATTTTATGAGTTTTGGAGTAAATGAAACGTACGTTTAGTTTCAATCCTATGTAATGTAGGTTTGTATAACATATCACTAACCGGTGAACATTTAGTTCCTAAAGGTGGTAGCGTTTTCGAGATCATATTGCTGACAATCTGGAATGGTAATGCTCACACAGGAAAAATGTTCTGTAATTGGAATACACCATACTATGCGCAACTTTTTTACGATGAAGCTTCTCTATTTTGGTGGATAAACAGTGATAACCCTTGTTCCTCAACCGCATAACTTCAAATGAAACGTTTAAAAACAATGCATTATGATACTATGCAAAGCTGCCGTACCTCACACAAAGCAAGTTTTTAATATTAAAATACATACTCAGCAGTTGAAGGTTTACTATTTTCTTTTATTTTCTAACTCCCATACTCTTATTATTTAGTCGCGTACTAATCTGTTATTGTTAATTTGACGGGCACTCGCCTTTTCGCGCCTCGGCGACATCGCATAAAGTAAGCCGGCCCATGCGTTCTGCTGTAGAGTTAGCTGTTTGTTATGGTTTTTTCTTTAGTTTGCTCGCCTTTCACTTCACTTTTCATCAGGCCGACGGGCCCCTATTTTTTATAGGACAGGGGACAGAAAGGGAAAGTATGCCTCCTTTTGTGTAATTCTGTCGTTTACTGTGAAGTTGTTTTTGATTTCCCGGGGCGGTTTCAGACTACCTAAATGGGGCACGTTAATGAAAGTATAGTTCTGAGCAGTAAAGAGTATAATTCAACCGGCTTGTTGGACGAACATTCCCCCTAGCTCGTAGCGAGAGGGAGGGAGAGTGGAGAGTTAAAAACAGACGATCAAGATTACCAGACCTAAGAGCTAGACGATATCAATTTGAGATAAAGACGAGAGGCTTCCTCCATGCAAAATTCTAATCAGAATATATCAAAAATTGCCCCATACATCTACGACTCTTGCTGGAAGTGGGCTCTACATCTCTCATGGAGATGGTTGAGGGAATTTTGGTCTAATCAAGACGGGGCCAGTTGGGATGAAGTCCTGTTTAATAAACAATTTAATTCTGCCTTTTATTCTGGGTCTTATTCGCGGACCAGGTTATAGCGGTTTTCACCTTGCTAACACTGTTTTCTGTTATCTGCTCTTGATCCACTCCCTTAGATTAAAATAGCTCTACGTCTACTCGGCGAGTGGTTCAAAGGCAAAGCTGAGTGCGTTTTAAATTTGAAATGAAAAGTGGTTGAGGAGTGTTTTTATAATAAACCAAAGACAGAATGACCCACTGCCACATTTATCTATTCGAAATTTGTTTGTTTTTAACCGCCACGCACTCGCGATCAATTAAACGACGATCTTCTAAACCCAGTTTCATAGCACTGCCTAATGGTAGGCAACTTCTCGTGCTTACTGTAGCTGACAAATTTACTAAGGAGCTAGCGTATTTCACAGGTTAGCAGGAACACCACACGGTCATGTTTCGCGTTCACCGCATTGCGCATTGTGACGTTATTTATTTATGGAAAGTAAACACACAATTTTGCCATTTTTGTCCTTCCCCTTTGTTCCTGTGTACGTCTTTGTTGAGTTGAATTAAACACCTTCTCAAGAGCTTTATAATTGTTTCATAAAGTATATAAACCTCAGCGATGACTTATTCGATGCTGTGTCACTGTACCTCTCTTTAAAGATATCCACCGCGTTCCTGCATACACACTTATATCTACTAGTGGCGAACCACATCGATAATTTGTTTGATCAAAACGAATACACGAACATGAAATGGGTTCATTTGATTGGTAATGGTAGCCCGTACGGTCGGTGTTCCTTGTCTTTAATCGATCCGAAACAAACCAGAAATTGATATGCGGTACACCACCACTTCAAACACTATCCTCGCAAAATACATATTTGATTATTATGGAACCTTGATATCCCCACATCTTGTCCTTTCGGGAAGACTGGCGCTTTAGAGTCAAATTTGGCATTATTGCCGCCACTCAAGTACGCTACGTGACCAACAACTTCTTTACCTTAACGCTGAGTTTAACGTCATGCCCTTCACTGGTAGCACCTCGTTGAAGGCACGTGCGCATCTCATCAAGTACGGTTCCGTCCCGGAGGGGATCAGGAACATTTCTCGATGGTACTACTCGCTTTTCCGGAACTTTTTTTTCTATTTGATCTAATTGGGCATTGCATAGAGTGATTTATTTCAAAATTCGGATGGACACGACTTCGCATGGTTGTCAAGTATTTTTCTGGAGTTTACCTGCGACTTCTTCAGGAGATTCGTGTCAAAATAGTAGCAAAGGGAAGCGTTTAATTTGTTAATTCGTTTTGCTGATTTAACTTTCTGTATGCCCGAAGGCTCACTCATCGTGGCGTTCGGAGAAGCGCGGTCAAATCTAAACTCTCAACTATCGTTTCATTTTTGTTTTAAACCAGTTTTGGGATGTTGTAGTGTTCACACGTCGATAAACGTGAACTAACACGGCATGACAAATGTGGGGTCAAGTTATCGACTCTACAAAATGGCCGACCGTGTTAGTTCGCATAATAAAAACCACGGATTTTCGCGGCATAATTGTGTGGATCGTAATATTTTACTTCACTTATTGACCTCCATCGAAGACCATTTCGTCCGATGCGAGGCAACAGTGTCCCTTTAAACAAGCTACTGAAGTGACTTCGCTATAGGAAGACGCAGTGTGGTCGATTGGAACTCAAGCGAATCATGGCCTTTGTCAAAACAAACATTTTGCTACAACAATACAATTTTATTGATTGTTGTAGTCTCAAAGGACCAAAAAGCATCACAATAACGGGGAATATGCATTTCAACGGGTAGTAAATCGTGCTTGACTTTGAGTTAAAATGAACTTAACATTTTGGCAAATATGCACACGCATTATTTTGGAGTAAATGGAGAAATGTGAAGTCGACGCACGCCCGGGTCTTGAATTTTGATTGGAACACTTACTGGTTAGGCACGGATGCGACTCTCTTTAATATGATAAGTGATTGCAAATAAAGAAAACTTGAAACTTTTTCCACTTCGAAAGTGAAAGAAATAAAAAGAGAGAGGATTGTTGTTGCAGATCAAAATATAACCCACACAAAGCCGATATACTGTTCGTCTCTTTTGATTATCTCGCCGTCATATTTGCGTTTGATTTGACTTTGACATTTTATAGTTTCAAGGGATGCATAGTAATTTTAAAGCCTGTTCATCTCCAATTTCAGCTGCGGTTGTCACTCTGGAAATAATATGTCATGGTTCATTGTTTTGAAATAGTATCGTGTCCTTGTCATTGTATACTCGTTGATGGTGTATGTTTTTTTGTCTTTTTGCACGCTACTTCAAATGGCTGATAATAACAACGAAGGGAGGACATCTTAAAAATCTATATTTTCACGTTTTGGTCAGTTTGACCGCAATCTGCAGTGCAAAAACTGGGGTCGTGTTAAATTGATGATATTGGTATATATATGGGACAACACCGACACGGTGTTAATTTCACCAACGATGGAGTAATGGGGATAAACAACAACAGGTTGATGTTGTCACATGTATATATCATGGAGAAACAATTAATCAATTAAAACCCATGTTTTTGTAGTGTGTGTCAGGCTACAGGTTCAGGCCACCCTGGGACCCATAACACAGACCATGGACTTTGTAGTTCCAACCAATAACACAACGTGTTAAATATAATAACGAAATAATAACGAAAACTTATATAGCGCCAAAGTCCACCTTAAAGACGCTCAAGGCGCTGTATCAAGTTTTTGTTTGGCTGGCAGTGGCTTAATTTAGCACGTGTACAAGTGTGCTCACAAGACACATGCAACAATTAAAGCCACAACTTTACGTTATGTTAACATACTGTTTCGGTCAGCATCAATAGTTTGGTCCCCGGGGGATCTTAAAACCAAACCGTGATGAATGTCAAGTCAATGTCCGTCTTTTGATTATTGCTTTTTCATTTTGTAACAGGTAGCGGTCCAGGCAACATGTTGCACCCTGACAGCGATGTCAATAGACAGGTATCTCCTTATCGTTCACGCTGTCAAATCAAGAAAAACTAGAACGACAACTAGAGCCATCATAGTCAACGTGGCAGTCTGGATTGGTAGGTCATTTCTTTATCTAGGGCAAAGGGATTTATGTGCGCAAATTATAGACTCAACGTAAACTGTGATTGAAATTTACATTGAGTGACACTAATTTATCGAGTTACTTGAAGAAAATGCATTTCTTTAAGAACATATGGTCCTTTACCTTTCCTTGTTTGGCACTATTGATTCTTGATTTTACTTTGACTATCCACTCAGCATGTTTTGTTCGGGCGATGAAGTACTTATCTTGATCTAGCCTATTTAGAAGATGACAAGCACAATTTGAAATTTGAGAACACCGATTTACATTTCATTAGGGAAATAAGGAGTTTGATGGTAATGAAAGGTTTGCCACCATACTGAAGTGTGTGATTTGCAATGATTACCAATGGAGGAAATGCTCATTTGCTTTCAAATTGGTTTCAGTTTGCAACGAAATTAGGATAGCAATTAAAGGGGGAAATAATGGTTTATCATTTGTATTCATTTAAAGCTGTACTTACCGTTGTATTTTGTTTTCAGCATGCAAAGAAGTTATGATAACAATTTAGGGGCCACATTTGTACTTTCCCTTGCATTCTGTTTCTTAAAGGATCCCCTTTCAGCCATAGAGTTACGCCTATTACACATTATAAGATGATCTGTATATCTAAGACTAAGAAACGTTGCTTGCTTTGTCAGCAGAACGTTGTTTGAAATACCATGAATTAACCACATCAAAGCTTTTAAATTGTATCGTGTAACTCTTTTAATTTCAAACTAACATTGTTTAAATGGGGCAGAGCGGAGGGATTTTTCTCTTTAACACTGTCTTTCCGTTAGTGTTGTCTTTCAAATAAATGCACTCAATTGTGTCTATCCTACAAATAGCGTGTCTCTGTTGAGTGGTTAAAATCACCGGTTCCAACTCCAGCGTTTCTGATCAGCAGAGTGCGGGTTCGAGTCCCTGTCGTGACACCTGTGTATTAAAGCAAGACACGTAAACCAACAAATCCTTCGAATGGGACGTCAAGCCATTGGTCCCGTGTGTTAACCGTAAAATAACCCGGTGTGCTTGTTAAAATGCGAATGGGTTCGCCCGGTGTTCCTAGTTCGATCGACATCATATTGCGTAGGTCTGATACAGTTCGCATCATATTCATACGTAGTCCTAACCTTGCAGGAAAATGCTGTGTTTTAAAGCGCCCCGGGCGTAACTGAGTGACGAATGTGCGCGCTATAATAACTACTATTATTATGACATGCCATCCACAAGTACCCGGACAGCAATTTGACGAACTGATGGAGATAATAAAAAAAGGTCGAGGAAAGAAACAGAAAGGAAACAATATCAACTTACTCAAAAGTGTGTGTTTCTTTTGGAAGGCGCATCAAATCGGATTTGCGGAAGATGTGTCTGATAAGGAATAACGCATCCTTAGTTCTTGTAAAAGAGTTTCAATATTTTGTATTAAGGTTAGGCTTACATACCTAAGCATCTCGACCTTTATTTTGTGTCTTAATAATCCCCGGTCAAAGTGAAAGAGAAACTAAGTCAAGAACTATCAACGTTCTCCATTGTATGTATATAAATCATGGTCAAACTGAACTCTGCATTAGCAAAATCGATGGAGCGTTCGGAGGACGATCGAATTCTAGAGATAACAGTATTTTTTTCTCCCCCTCGGGTGAACCCCGCAACAAACCTTTTCCGTTCTTGGTTTCTAGTCGTTGCATGATAATAAAATACGTACGCTACAGATTGTGCACGTACGGGTTTACCCATTCAATGTGTTGCATCCCAGTGGGTACTTGTTTTGTTATTTCCTTGGTCGCTGTAGTTAAGAACCTCCCATTGAATTTATAAAACATGTTGAGCATCCTTGTCTTTATAATTCCCTTAGTGAAACCCTTTGTTTTTAATTTTATGTTTTGTTCCGGATCTCTTCAAGGTAGTAAATATGACATCATTTGGATTTGACTGATGGCAGTATTAGTGACAAACAAGACTCCCACTTGCAACTTATGAAGTGAATTTTTGAGACGCTTGTTCGGTTTCGGCTTCAGGCCTTCCCCCTCGTCTCATTCACCATGAATAAAACCGGTTCATACTTCATGTGGATGCGAATGCGATACGAATGTTGACGTCACCAATTCGCAACAATTGAAATGTGCTGAATTCCTGGGACACTTTCGCAGCAAAAACGGGGTTGTGACGTCAACATTCGTATCATATTCGCTAGAAGTATGGACCGGGCTTAACGTTTAATGTGCTGCGTTCTGGTCGTTAAGAGAGGTTGATTTGCTGCACAGAATGCAACATGATATCAACACATGGATATGGACGCTTTTTAAGTATGTGTCGTTTATGTTTTCAATAATAATGCTTGTGTCTGCCTATGCTTATAGCAGTCTTGTAGTTATCGGTACTTATGTCGTTACAATGTTCATCACATTGTCCTGTAAGCATGCATGCCTCATTTCGTGTGCTTCATGTCGGCAAACTCCATTACACACCCGCATTTGTAAAAAGAAAAAAAAAAAAAAAAAAAAAATAAAAAAAGAGCCATGACACCAGTATGGTGAAATGACACCGAAATTCATTCATGAATCGACAAAAACTAAAGCAACTTGTTGTTGCTAATTCAAAACGGTCTTAATATTCCCAATATTAACGCAGTGCGACAACAATGATTGTAGAAACGTAATGTGCAGTATCTTGACCGGGTTCAAGACGATTCAAGCTACGGGAGCATCACCATCTTTGTTTTTGACAAGACCATCTTAATTATATAATTGACCAATTTATTACCGTAGGATGGGTTTAATCCCTGCATTTGTTATTAAATCAACGTTCATGGGAGACCACGGTAATACGTTTTGGTGCGCAAATGCTTTACTTGATTTACATCATTGAGAAGGAATTATAAGTCCACTGGGTGTGTTTGGTGAATGCTGCGCCACATGCTAAAACATCTGCAGTAATATTCTCCAAGTAACTAACCAGTGGTTGGGCCTGACCTGTTGGTTCCGTTTTTTCCATTCTAGCCCGAAGCGTATAAAGCCAAAGCAGAGGAAACTAGAAAGTCCCACAGATGCAGGAGGCTGGTTACAACATTGATTTCCCATGTCACCCTAGCCTTGCATGGTCGCCAGATTATTTCATCAACCAATACTGTGTGCGTGTTCAGAAAATAAAATTCAATATCTGGGAAATGGGGGGAAAGGCGGAAACTGCGCGTGTATTATCAACAAGTCAAAGTAGGCGAAACAAACACAAAGTAAAGATCAAATTAGCTACTGCACATTATCCAAAATGTGAATTTTTTTCTTGATTTGAATTCAGCTTTGGGGGCACTGTGGGGTGATATACCCTGTCTTTGCATACAACGTCACTCACACCGATATTGTGTAGTGCCACTGACTGGAAAGAGCGGCAGATAGAGGCAAATACTTATTCAGAAATCAAGTTGAACGTCTTTGCGCCGGCCATTCCGATGCTGCAAAATAAGGGTCGATATGGTAATGGTTAGCCAGGGAATATTGTTGGAAGTATTCTTCCCTTTGTGCTATAACATGAAAGAGCTCCCTCATGAGACGGTTATTATAAATGGTACATGACTTGCCTTTTAAAACACTGCAGTGAATATTGACAATCAATCATAGATTGTATTAAATGTACTGGACACATTTTATTTATTTTATTTATTTTTTATTTTTTTTTTACAAATCTTTAGACTTTTGTGATTGTCAAAGACCAGTATTCTTACCCGATGTACCCAGGCATAGATTTTGCATAAAATAATAAGTAACACAATTTTGAGAGAAAAATGACAGAAAAATACCCTTGTTGCATAAATGTGTGAGCTTTCAGATGCATAATTAAGGCTTCAGGACTGCAGTCTTTTAATATTGTTTAAAAAATAACCTCACTCTCAAAATCTAGTTACTTCAGAGAGAGAGAGAGTCGTTTCTCGCAGTGTATTATGCTAACAACAACTTCCCATTGCTTGTTACGAAGTATTTATTTTTATTTTATTTTTTTGCTAACAGTTAGTTTGAGTTTATCAACAATAGTGTCCAGTGCCTTTCAACCAGCCGGGCGTTTAACCATGGGCTGGGCACCACGCGATCCGGCCATCCAGCAAAAACAGGTTTCACTGTTGCTCAAGAGTGCTTACAACAGTACAAAACACCACGATTATCATACTTGATGTATGTATGACGGTCACACTAATGAGGTTCATCATCTATCGGCTTATCTAAGGCAGCTACTTAACCCTGGATATGTCGTCAACGCTATAATACGATTTCCAAAATATACTTTAGATGACGAATTATTGTGTTATCAAGTACGTACATCTTGTGTTATTGACTTTCCCGTCACGATTCAGTTGGAATATTTGGCTCAAAAAGGCATTTCCCTCCAGAGCGATCCAAAGCGTGACGCTGAAAACATCCCCACCCCGTATTTTGATCTGTTACAAAATATCAGGGCGGAGGTGTTTTTCGGAAAAAAAAGTGCAGATGATTTCAAAGGACTGGTTCACGTTGAAACTATCAGTTACACCCACTTCCGAAGAGTAGCTTCTTTAGCGGATTGTTGGCCAGGCGTATACGGGACTTATTTCTATTGTATTGGCATAAAAGTGGCTTCGATCGTAAAGCCAGAGTGCGCTAGATGGCACGTGAATAAGCAAGTACTCAGTGATCCCGGTGATATTGTATTTCAATTTTATTGAAAAGCAGTATTTCCAGTACACAACAGATTGAATTATTCGCGGAATAGACGATGGAAATAATATTATAATGAGTGGGTGACATTAGATTATATATCACACGGCGTCATGATTTAATGTTGCTGTTATGTTTTATTCTTCATATATTTAATGTGCGCTTTTAAACAATTAACGTGAGGACAGATATGGAAAGTGGTTTATCATCTGTAATTAAAAGGAACGTTTTAATTTAGCTGAAAGAAGCTCAGTTGGCTTTTATTTTCAATCCCGGGAAATATCACTACACGAATTGTTAAGGTTAATTATTGCATTTCGAGTTGGCAGCGTAAAATCATTGCGAACAATATAATGCGCCAGAGATGATATAAGAAAAGTGCAATGACTGACATTCTAGTTATTACAAAAATTTGATTTCATTAATTAAACAATTATTAAGATTTTTTGCAGATATTACCCCGTCTATTATTATATACAAAAACGATATATTAATAATATATATATATACAAATAACATAACATAATAATAAACATAGCAACAAAAATGTAAAATAAAAAATAAATAAAAAATAAAATAAAACATGTCAATTGAGCGTATGTGTGGAGCACAATTAACAGTTCACGACAACTTAATAGTAAAAACAGCAACAACAGCAATAACATAATTACCAATAACATTAATTTTAAATAAAAAATGAAAGAAGATGTATTGGTAGCACAATTTAAGACCTTAGTCTACAGAATACAAAAAATAAAAGTAAAAAAAATAAAAAATAAATAAAAAACAATGAAAAAATGAAATACAACGAGGCAAAAATACAGTATTGGCAGCGTAACAACGTAATACAAGTCGTGAGTTGATTATTCTGGCGAGTATATCACAACACTTAATACTGCTTCCCTTGATGAACCAAGAGCCTTTTTCGAAGCAACACATAAAGGTCAACTCTCTATTATTGGTAAAGTTAATTATCTTCATTGTGAACGTACCGTTGTTCATGAATACTAATATCTACTGCGAATTCCAAAGGCCCTCATAATTACTGAAGTGCATTCCTACCCATGAAAAAAAAAATAATAATAATTGGGTGACTATATGATGAGACAAATAATCTATACACAAATCAAACATATGATTACAAAATAGGGAAAACACAAACATAAGGCTAGATTGCTCAATTAATGGTAGAGCACCGGCACGTTAAGCCGGAGGTCGTTGGTTCGAGCCCACTTTAGTATTGATTGTCTTTATTTAACCTCAAATCGTTAAATAATAACAACTTAAGTACTTAAAAAAAAGACAAAAAAAAACGTAGCAACCACATCAACTTAAACAAACAAACCACAAAAACGTCACATCCACAAACACCGTCAACCGTTGACGTGGTATGTTTCGTCTTTGCACCGGAGTTGCCATTCTACCAGAAATCACATAGGTGCATCAAATACACAAAAGTACAATCGTCCAGCACCGTTTGTATATGTGATCACCTGCGTGACAAAATCCCTGCATAGGTGTGGGCGGATCCTCTGGGACCTCAATATATATATCAAATAACTGACTCTTTCGTTTGCTCGTCTGCTGGTTCATCAAACTAAAAGAAGATTAAAACTGACATTGGTGGGTGGGTGTTTTGACCATTGTTTCTGCAGGGTTGCACACGCACTTGAAGTGTGTGTAATAGTGTGACATTTAGATGCAACACCAAAATCATGCGTTATTCGGATTTTGCCACCACGGTCCTATACTAGAGTAACGTATAGGCGGTCGAAAATGATACCCACTCTTGTCGTAATATTTGACCAAGTCACTAATATATTGATGTTATAGACGGATTATTAATGGAGAGCAATCGATATCAGGTCATATGGGAACAAGTAAATGAAATAAAGTCGCGTTAACCACGCGCTTACTGTGGTGCGGTATGAATTCAAAACTACTCAATGAATGTCATTCAATATCACTGGCTTGGCAATCTTGTGTTGACGTATTGCGAAAGAGCTACCTACTTGAAGCCTACGCATATTTCCAAGGACAATAAAGATTATTTTGATTATAAACCGTTTACCTGTAATGGCATAATCTTGTAGAACATTGAGTTATAGAAGTGGGCTCAACACTCCATGAAGAGGCATACACATAATATACAAACCACGCATTGCATTGTGTGTTTGTACTGCAATTACATCGTTCCTATAGCTACTCAGAATCAATCGGGCAAATTATCTTGTATATTATAACAGCACCGGACACTATATCGAATCCAAAAGAAGTTACCAAAGAAGAATCCAAAAGCATGTTACTTCTATGCATACAATTAGCTTGCAAATCCAGTTGACGTATAATATTGATTGTGGAATCATTCCACCATTGGTAAATCGAACCGTCTCTAAAACTTCGACATGTCGGCTTGCCTGTCTAAGAGTGTCACGCGACAGAGTTCGATTGCTGTCGCTAATGCACCCGGTGTTCCTTAATGTTCAAACTGTCACCTTAAAGGCACTGGACACTGTTGGAAATTACTCAAAATATTTTTTTAGCAGAAAAACTTACTTGGTAGCGAGTAGTGAAGAGCTGTTGATAGTATACAACATTTAAAGAAACGGCTCCTTCTGAAGTAACGTAGTTTTCGAGAAAGAGGTAAATTTCAACGAATTTGATTTCTAGACCCCATAGTTTTGTTTTGAGGTCCCGAAATCATGCATCTGAAAGCACACAACTTCGTATGACAAGGGTGTTTTTTCTTTCGTTATTATCTCACTACCTAGACGACCAATTAAGCTCAAATTTTAACAGGTTTGTTATTCTTTGCATATGTTGAGTTATACGAAGTGAGAAGACTGGTCTTTGACAATAATCAATAGTGTCCGGTGTCTTTAGGAACATGCTAAAACACTGTTCGCTTGACTTATGAGAGTATCAAGACCTGCTTGTAATAACATTCGAAATATCATAGTTGAAACAACGTCTGGAAATGTCAGTATGAGTTGCAGGCACTTGAACGGGCTCTAGTCGAACGGTTTACTAACCAAATCGGCTATTCTCACATGCCCATGGTTGTACCCTCAAGTTTACTTTTTATTTATAGTTTTTCCCATCTTTCAGGACATGATTTTTTTACGGATTAATATTAATGTTAATGTTTTGCATTCTTACATCACCAATAAAAGGAATGCATTTAAATCTATTAAAACGTAATTGAAATACTAATTGCATAATCGGTGTGGTTTGGGTACTTGGGTGTAGTGGTATCTGTTCACGCCTTCCACCATAAGACATCGCAGCCCTTCAATTGAATATAAGAAGGCGTCCCCAAAAAAAAACAAAATTCAAAACAAAAACCAATGATTTAAAGACAAGACCTATGCCTTATTTATGAATGGATGTGGTGAGATGTCCTATTTCGGCCTCGTTTTACCTAGTCATCCCGTTGTATGACGGCAAAACAGTTTACCTCGTCCGTACTTGCTTTTGTTCATCTTTTTTAGTAGGTTGTTTTTTTCATGGAAGTGTGGTCCAGTTCGAATCACACCGGGACGCTATTATGTGGATTGGCCTACCAGTCCCTTTGACTGCATGGGTTTTCCTTGAATATTTGTCTGGGGTTTTTCTCCCACATCTAAAACTAAAACTTAATTTCTTTATTCTCTAAATTGGGTTATTTGCTATCGCAGTGATTGATTGTGTTTTCCACCTTTTCCGAGAGTCCATGGCCGCACGACCAGAATAAATGAATTTAAATGAAATGAAGTCAACTGATGAAGTGAAATTAATTTCATATTAGTGTCCCATAATTTCGACTCAATTCCGTGCAGTGTTGACGTCACAGTATTCTACGAATCTATTTTCAAACTGTCTGCAAATCACAATGTGGAGGAGCTGCCCCCCCCCCCCCACCGACAAAACAAGAACGGAAATCTCCCACCATAAAATATTATAAATAACAATATCTGTATCAATATTTGAAACGAAAAGTACATACAAAAATTATACAACATATACATTTAAACCCATATTAGTACAAAATATCAGTATTTTTTAAATTTTAAATGCATTGCTTATACATTTTTTACATGTTGTTGTTGTAAACATTTGTTGTTGTAAACATGTTCACCAAATTCAGGACTCGACGCGTAACGTTTTTCAAGATTGCACCAAATCACATTTATCTCCAGTACTTTGCCTTTTCTGAAGTGGCGTATCTAGATTAGCATATTTTGTGCATAGGAACTGTTTGTGTTAACTATGACAACAACCGTATACGGGCAACAATCCAGACAACAACATCTCGAAGTTGTAATAAACACACAGTGAAGTGCACTGACCCATTTTGCTGGATACGACGTTTGCATTTTAAACCACATTCACGCAGTCTCCAAGATAACAACACCTATAGCAATTATACTGAGAAGCATGTTCGTTCAAATCCGTTTGTTAAAGAAGTCTTGCTCAAATAATGTAATTGAATTGACCTACAAACAGCGCTCAAGTAATTGATTTTCCAGCCAGCGCTAACTATATTAGTCTCGCTTAAAATAATCACGAATGTAAATATTGAAAACCTGCTAGTTCTCTAATAGTCCGCGCAACCCTCCTGTGTCAAGTCTAGAATACGGGATCCCTGGATCGTTTCCCCGGCGGTAAACCACCCTCCAAGACCCAATATATTACCCAGGGTATAAACGGGTAGACTCCAGAAAGTAAAGCTGCTGATTTGGTTTAGCAAGAGGACCGGATGGGAATGTGTTATTTATTCAAAAAAGTGGGAAACTTTTTTTTCTCTGCGATTTACTGCTCCAAATTTGATTTAGAGGAAAGGGTGGTATTCCAGATAAAATTCAATTTCACGTGGATCTAATTGCTATTAATGTTAGACTGGTCCGTGGGGGACGTAGATTAACATCTTAGTCACTCTAAAGTCGTTGGCCGATCATTTCCCTTTTGTCCCCAAATGCATAGCTGAACAAATTACCAATTGGTAATTTAAATTTTAATAAGAAGTACACCTTCATATACCGTATTCGTAATCCACGATTCTGTTGGTTCCCAAAGTCCTGAAGCAGCACACACAATCAACGTTTTCTGAATAAGCAATTCCCCCGAAGACGAGCAGAGTGTATACTGTTCGAAACATCGAGACCAGAGCCGCTGCGGCTCTTTTCAGAGCCAACTCTCCCCGACAAAAAAAAATATTGCAACGTTACTACTATATGTTTCTCTTCACCATGCAAAACCAAACATAAATACCGTTTCTAACTTGTCGATTCCGTAGAGTAGTACGTTCGATAGAACTTAGTGGTAAATCCAGTCTCATTTTGTCAGACATTTACCATTTCATAACATTGTTCAAACACACTTCATATCTCGACGCCCGAGACTCAACTTGTTGCATATTCAAACGTGCGTGTCGTGGCAAATAAACCGTAACGACTATGTCTGAAAATTTTACCAATTATGCGACCCCACACCATCATGACAATAGCACATCATAGTGGATGTGTATTACACACATACATTCACACCCGGCTGTAAATTGCACTTATTCTGTTGGCATTCACTTGTTCTATACTTTTAAAGCCATTATACACTTTCGGTAAACACAACTTCTATACCAAATAACAAACCTGTGAAAATTTAGGCTCAATCGGTCATCGAGGTCGGGAGAAATTAACGGGAAAACCCACCCTTGTTTCCGCACGTTTCGCCGTGTCATCACATGGGTTTAAAATAAATCCGTAATTCTCGCTATCGAGAATTGATAATATTGTTTTAATTTTTTTTTCAAAAAGTAAACCATTTCATGGAATAATATCTCAAGAGAAGTCTTTTACCATTACCTTTTGTAAACCCTGAAAGTTATTTGTAAATCTGTGAACTTTGTTTTGTTTTCTGCTCCGAAAGTGTATGGCTTTAAGGACAATATATTTTTCAATAACAGTGAAAACCTTGTGTGTTTAAAAACGATGCCTTGTATGCACGTATTGTGATCTCCACAAATCGTGCTTACTTTCTTAGTGCTTTATACATTGACATGTGATACAATACATACCCCGTGCAGTTAAATTGTTTCAAATTGTTTTAAATTGAATCCTGTATTATTTCTAATAAAAACAACGTCGATATTGTTCCATCGTATTTAAGTTGTGCTCATCGTTCCCTTTTTTTTCATGGGGTAGCAGCTCGAAGCTGCAACGTCAAACCATCAACCAAATACAGTACAATAAGCGTTATCTTTATGGATTTATCAGTTTTCAGGTGAAGGTTTTACAGTTTTGTATCAAGTATTTCGTCGAGAACTGTTTTGGTTCAAAATGTATGCAACGTTGGCCTTTCAAGAAAAGCAAACTAGAGCTAATCGCCTGGAGCACTCAATTAGTAAGATGTCACTCAAGGGTAATATATATTATCTTTCTTGTTTATGACCAGGCATCCGGATTCACTGACCTTTTTAGATATCTCGCATTTCAGGTTTGAAGTATCTCTGAACAAGGTTTAATAAGTTCCTCGTTTTTAGGATTTGTCCGTTTTTCATGGAAATAGAGATAAGCTCAAAGTTGTGTGTCAAGCTTTCTTCGTCATGATGCACAGCTCCCAAGTCAAGCCAGTTGTTTTCGTTTCGGATGAACCTGTTTTTCCCTTGGTTGGGTTTTGTAGTTAATGACGACTTTCGGGTAAATAAGTGTGTTGATGACAAACTCTTCTAAGCCAATTGCGTCAGTAAACCTCCGTAGCAACCGCTCTTTCAAGAAATAAAGAAATGGGGAAAATAGAGAAAGGGAGGCGGGAGTTAGAATATCATTTTACCGACTAGCGCAAGGTCTGACAAAATGCACTGTTTGGAATTTCATTGGACTGTTCTGTCTCAGTAAAAGTCTAGATGTTGATGCTGCTCGTCGAGCTACGTTGGACTTATCTTTTCAATTCGCACACCTCCCCGTATGTTCGGAATATAAGGGTGGGCAATACTCTTATAGGTCACCGCAAGGGTCGTCTTGAAAATTTGATAACTCAATAAAAGCATATGGTATGCTTTATGGATATCAGGCGGCACAGTAGGGGTGGAAATACAGATTTACATACAAGGCAGACTATTTGCATTCACGGAGTCGGATCCACTTCGGCTTTTCTGTTGTTGAATACCATACTACAGGGCAATCCCATTCTTCATCCGGGGCTGGTATATCTGAAGTGTTGTAATATGCATACTGAGCTTATCCAGTTACGGATCTTATGGCGGGTTTTCAGGCGAAAAGGAGTGTCATATTGTTGATCACGAATACATACGCATAAGCTCGTCTAAAGCGGATAACGTTCCCAACGTATCGATTAAGCGGTATGGATGGTTACTTTTGTGCGCTGTTGTATTTACCACCGATTTTCCATCTAATGTCTTGGTTCCCGGGTATGACCTCGGTTCGAGTTTCGATGCTTTGTTTGAACTCATAAATATTGTTAACGATCTTGAGTTACCATTCCGTATTCAAATGCATGTTGTTGCGAGCGGCTATAAACGACTCGAACAAACAACTAATAGCATTAGCGTTTAACACGCGGCCATTTGAAGTCCCCGGTATGAAGCTAAAGATGCACGCCATGTTGCAACGCCTGACAGGTTTCACGGTAGTTCGGAACAGTTATTTCTCACAAAAGTGATCGGGAATTATCTGTAGGGTTAAAGGTCCTGTCACATTTGATGTGAATAATTAGTAAAATAATCACACGGAAATAAGTTTTCTTCTCCTGAGACGACATTTATTTTCAAGTTTTTCAATTTATGCTTCTTTTTTAACAATTAAGCTAATGAAATAGCCCTTTTTATGTATGCCCACTGTACGGTAAAGTTAGGGGCATGAGCAATATCATCAATTCAAAGTCACTGCCTTTTATTAAGTTCACCGCTCTGACCAGCATATACACACATGTATTGTTCAAGGTTCGTTTGTTAAAAGTGGCTACTTGTATTATGGCGCTCAAATTCTGTACTCATCAGTGACGCTCATGGCCCTCGTACATTATTACCTCAGGTCACTGGGCCAATTCATTTATCAATTTCCTAAACCAACTCGGCTCTCTTGGGAGTACACATCTCTCTCTGTGCTGTCAGCTTTATAGCGCACTAAGCTATTTCAATCACTAGAACCATCTCTGCCCTCACTGGTTCACATTTATTTCACCATTGGGTGAATATAGACTTGTATAGTTAAAGGAACACGTTGCCTTGGATCGGTCGAGTTGGTCTTTGAAAAGCGTTTGTAACCGTTTTTTATAAAATGCATATGGGTAGAAAGATGTTGTAAAAGTAGAATACATTGATCCACACAAACATGCTTCGAAATTGCGTGGTTTTCCGTTTACCTCGTCGACTAACACGTCGGCCATTTATGGGGGTCAAAATTTTGACTCCCATAAATGGCCGACCGTGTTAGTTCGCACAGTAGAAGGAAAACCACGCAATTTCGAGGCAAACTTGTGTGGATCATTGTATTCTACTTTTACAACATCTTTCTACCCATATGCATTTTATAAAAAACGGTTACAAACGCTTTTGTTTTGACCAACTCGTCCGATCCAAGGCAACGTGTTCCTTTAAGTGTCTTGCTCTAGGACACAAACCATTACCGGGTTTCGAATCTTTGGTGACTTATAACCACCAGAACTTTTTCACAATTTGTGTTTTCTGATTGTAGCTGCTTTTTCGTTAATGCTCAATAACAAGACAATTAATTTGTAGGTACTAATTAAAACGATGGCGCAGATTATAGTTAAGAATATTTTTGAGCAATTATGTAATTCATTATGCATCAGAAATGCAATTCACTCAAACAGCTGTACCAGTTACAATATGCGCGTATTGAGGTGATTATGAGTCTTTTAACATATCATAAGGTTTTCTTTGAAGACTAAATATCTTGGTAGAAATATGAACAAATCGGCAAAACATAAGCAACATATATTTTAAGTTTGAAAAGTTATACTTAGCTTAATCATTACACATTTCATTCATAATGGTAAACACAGAGCAAACATTTGTTCGTTCTCGCAAATATATATATGAAGTATTTTAATGCTAAATAAATTTGTGATCGGGCCGCTGTCAAATTAGCTTTGAGCTTCCAACGGTAAGCCAGTGTAAAATACGTCATATGCAAAAAAAGAAGAAAAATGGCTTTGTTGACCCACATTTCCAATCCAACGTCAAATAACGTTTGCACAACGGCAACGTAGTATAATTATATGAATATCATCATCAAGGATGCACACAAGATTATCAAGCTTTACTTCCGGGGACCAGTGTATGCACTGCAGCAATCAATGTTATTCTTAAACAGTGGTTTGCAAATAAATCACAATTTGTACAGAGTAATGGTTGTTTAATCTAAATAATCTGCTTGAACTCGTTCATCAAGGACCACGTCAATGTAGTGAAGTTATTAAGACTGCTATTTGATTTGTATCGAATGGTAAATTTGTTTTGTTTCCCATCATGTCTTGGATAAACGGGAGGGGCTTCACCCTCTCATGCAGCAGTTAGTTCATAATGCTGCAAGATTATGTCTGATGTTACGCAAAGTTTACTCTATACAAACAAAGTAGAATGATGAAGTATACTCCAAGGTAAATTAACGGACGCAAGCAGCCCACTCAGGGACGGTGAATACCTGCTACGTTAGACAGCAAATAGCATTTGTCTCAGATAAAATAACCCTGTGAATACCCTCGACGAGTACATTCGAGGCTCGGCCAGCATCTCCCGTTTCTTGTCAGTTAGAGGAGAAAGTATAGAGAAGATAAAACATCATTTCCTGGGGCAATTTCGGGGTGATTTCCTACGGAGACCCGGTGTCTCCCTAGAGAGCTATGCCTTACCAGGGCAGAGGTTCCGTCAAAGACATCAGTATCCGTGCGCAATGAGGTTTGAGATCGACACTTTACCGGCCTTGGAACTGTCATTAGCAGAGAGTGGGTCGAATAAGTTACTTTCAGCGCAGATTGCAGTGAACCTTGTTTTGTTCATTTCAACATTTCATTGAATCGCGGCGGCACCTTGCCTTTTTTTAAGGTCATTTTGGTTCATTAACCAACCCCAAATCATTAAACACACACACACACACACCCGCACACACATTTGTTTCACCAATATTCGACATTCAGTTGTTTTAAAAAAGGCAACATCAATTCAAACTCACAAGAAGTGTTGGCGGATTTGATACACTGTTTTAACTGTTTTGGGGCACCACCAGTAGGCTAGGCTCAGCTCTGTGTTACGGGTACGACATCCACATTTCATCCCGTTCAAACAAAACTATACCGGAAAAGCATTTTCCCCTAACATGCGCTATTTTTTGTTTCAAGCACATCTTGAAACCAGTCACAAGAAAGAGAAGGAGACCCCAAACAATTGACCCATTTACAACTTCCATGTAACCGACACCTCTCGGCCTGTCTTACATCAACACGGTCAGAATAACAATAAATCGGTTACTCATATTACACATGAGATATTGAAGTCCCAGTGATTGATATGCCATCGCCGTCAAACACAAAAATAATTGGCAACCTAAATCCGAGCATTTATATCCTCGGCTTTAACAAAATACCAGACTGGTGTATGAAATGCCGTTTTGATGTCCGGGAACGTCATTGCCCTCATCAACAGTCACGTTGAAGGGCAGTCGCCCCTCGCGGTATACCCGTCGAGCTCTGCTTCCCATATGGGCAGGTCATTCACAAGCTCTCCAGGTTCTCCTCGTTTGTCTCGACCATGTCTTGGGGGCACGGACACGCAGGAAATAAAGTCCGCCCCGGGCTCGAAGAAAGACAGGAGAAAGTGAACTGTGCCTTGTATTTATAACATGTCTGCGTCCTACGCTGCAGACCAGAGTTTGACTTGCTTCCGCAGCTTGCAGCAAGTTTTAAGTGACCTTTACCTGTTGGAGAGGGAAGTAGTTGTCTCTCGTTTTTTTTTTTTTTTTTTTTTTTTTTGGTCAATTTGCGGGATTTACTTACCCCCAGCAGGTGTATTTTTAGCGGCATTTTATAACTAAACAGATTTACATTTGACGGCAATTGCGATGACATTAATTGACCGTAAACTCCGACGTCTCGAGAACATAATGCGTTCCCCTTTTTGTATATTGACATAAATTGTCAAACAAGATCCATTTATTAACCAATCAGAGGGTCAATAGAGGGCGGTAGATTGCATTTCCAAAATGCATGTCCTAACTCAAAAAATTTTGTTTGCACTATGCATAAGGACAATACAAAAAATAATGCACGTATCAAATTAATCATACAAGTTTAAGATAATCACTGATGAATAGAGACGAGGTTCGTTATAATAACAACATACAGAACAACATACAGAACAATGGTACTGGAGTGACAACAGTTTCAGACGTCACTCTGGAGCGAACGTGAAATGTGACCAGCGCGATTCGTATTTCGTGAAAAAAATAAGTGTGTACTAGTTGTTTGTACAAATACAGTTTGAATAATTATGAGGACAGTTTTATAACACCAATTTAGAGATTGCTGCACGTCAACACGAGTAAAAGTCTCTTTCCTTGCGCACGCCTTTTTATTGACAGCAACACAATCAAATCATCATCTGAAGTGTTATTGCAAGTTCTCCAATGTGACTGTAAGATATTCTTTATATTACGCTATCCAGCTTCACAAAGATGCATTGCCAGCTTACCTGGGCATTAAATGTCAGTATTACCGGGAGAGATTTTCCAATGCCCTACAATATCTAGCAGATCTTAGTCGTGATACATGACGTTTCCCTCACGGTGGTTTCCAACCTATTTAAAGGGATGAGTATAAAACACTATACTATCTTAACCTTAACATTAACAAGTAATTTGTGTAGGTGGGAATTTACTTTAATAAACAACAACAAGTCAGTTATCCAAAGCGTTTTAAATATGCTAGTTGTTATTGTTATTACTATTGTTTAAGCACTTTTAAAGCCATTGGACCCTTTCGGTAAACAGTATTTTCCAAGGCCCACACTTCGTGTATCACAACTTCTATATCAAATAACAAACCTGTGAAAATTTGGGCTTAATCGGTCATCGGAGTCGGGAGAAAATAACGGGAAAACCCACCCTTGTATCCGCGCGTTTCGCCGTGTCATGACATGTGAAAAAATAAATCCGTAATCCTCGTTAACGAGAATTGATATTGTTTTACTGTTTTCTCAAAAAGTAAAGCATTTCATGGAATAATATTTCAAAAGAAGTATTTCACCACTACCTTCTGTAAACCCTGTATGTTATTTGTAAATCTGTGAACTTTTTTGTTTTTTTCTGTACCGAAAGGGTCCAATGGCTTTAAACAACTATTGCAAGTTGTAAAACGAAAACTAACGACAGTTTCCAGAAATTGAAAGGGGACTCCTGATTATGCTTTTGTGGCTGAATGTTCAGTCCACAAGAGTTAAGGTGGTATTATTTGCACTTTATGTTCATTATCAATTATTTCTGCTCTGTTAAAACCTAACCTTTATCACGTTTAATCAATCTTATTTTTATTTGTTTATTATCCTGGAAAGTGCCGGCTTGCTTTTTATTCTGCCCGTTTTGAAATCGTTTCATTGCACGCATGTTTGTTGAACCATGGAGG
This sequence comes from Asterias amurensis, assembly GCF_032118995.1. Lineage (NCBI taxonomy): Eukaryota > Metazoa > Echinodermata > Asteroidea > Forcipulatida > Asteriidae > Asterias > Asterias amurensis. The sequence goes on from NC_092656.1 coordinate 1,745,468, forward strand.
AAGAGAGAGATTGAACCAATCGTTGCCATGTGTATTCCAACAAAACAGTTTATTTGTCCTTTAATCAGGAATAAATAACCCAATTTCTGAGGCTAACACATACTTCAAAATAAAAAACCTGCCATCTAAGTATCCATAACAAATTTACATGTTTGAACCATTTATTTCTTTTCCCCAGGCCTTTTCTTTGTATTTGGAACATCGAACTGCGTTTACATGGTGTTTTTATCAGACTCGTGCCCGTCTTAACGTGATAACATGTAACTAACTGTAAAGAGGCACATGAGGATGAACTTAATAAACTTGATTTGAGATCGAGTCGACCAATGAAACACGTTGGCTACATGTCGTTCTACAAGCTAAGATTGGCGTAATTTTACTAGCATGTTATAGCTCCCTCATCGATCATCAATAAAATACCGACGATAATCCGATGATTCTTGTTTGAAGTACCTGCATTTAGAATAATTAAAAGTAAACACAGATTTCAAAAAGTACTATAATAAGATAATGATATACAATCCGCATCACGTGTGTAAGTCGTGTTATTTGCTCCAATTTTTCATCGTTTCGTATTAAAACCAATAATGATACAAAACTCCTTAATTTGAGTTAAAGGAACACGTTGCCCTGGATCAGTCGAGTTGGTCTTTGAAAAGCGTTTTTAACCGTTTGTTATAAAATGCATAAGGTTATAAAGATGTTTTAAAATTAGAATATAAAGATCCACACAAGCACCACTCAAAATTGCGTGGTTCTCCTTTTACCTCGTTATAACACGGTCGGCCATTTATGGGAGTCAAGTTTTTGACTCCCATAATTAGCCGGCCGTGTTAGTTCAATACGTAAAAGGAAAACCGTGCAATTTCGAGTAATACCTGGTGTGGATCATTGTAATCTGCTTTTAAAACATCTTTCTAACCATACTAATTTTATAACAATAGGTTAAAAACGCTTTTCAAAGGCCAACTCGTCTGATCCAAGGCAACGTGTTCCTTTAAAACTCCTTAGTTTGTTACTGACGTAACAATTCGCAGGTTCGAGTTTTGGGGGACACAAACTAAAATATGTTTTTTTTTAGTTTGGGGACACAAACTAATAATATGCTTTTACAGTAGCCGCATACTTCGGCGTAATATGATTCTCGAAATGCTTTACACTTTCGAAAGCTTTGTATTGCCTTTACCAAACGTACATTCCCTTTAAACAATATCCAACACCTTTGGCACATTTATCGGAAAAATTTTCCCCGGTGGAAATTTGCCTATTATAACAGCAGGCAATTTGCATTTTTTCAATTTTATTTCTCCAGAAACCAAATTAATATCTACCTGTGAGTTTTACCTTATTGTATCCGCAAGACGAAACGCGGTAAATGGCCTCCACTTGTGACCATAGGCAGGTTATTTCCGCGTTAGACAGGCCAGATTAAACTGTCATTCTATTTTTGGATACTTTCAACCCTTCAGTACTTCAAGCAATATAGGAATATTGTCGGAATTAGTTTTGGGACAACAACAACTGCTTGTCAAGCCAACATTTATATAAATATATTGTGGATTTCTCCCCTGTTTCTCTTTTTGCGAGAGGTGACACTTTGCAACTTCAATTCACAGAGGAAATAATGTGATTTAGTCCAGTATCAAAGTGGATTTAAATTTAAGCTCTCTCAACTTGTTCTCCGCTAAGGGCGGTCACTGAGAAGTGATCCCGGTAGATATCCCCCGGCAATTGCTTTCACGGTTCGGAGCGACGGAGGCTGATATTGCGGTCCTGTTTTGTTTCGTGTTTGTTTATAAAATCAAATCCATTCGTTTTCTTTAACTTTTCAGCTCATGCTTGCCTTCCTGCCTGCATATAAACTAACTATCCAACCCAATGAACAGTAAATCACAAAGACCTTCAATCTCAATTCCTCGCCTTTGAAGTCAATTTACAATGATTGAGCAGAGTGAGGCAGATTTTACTTATTGTCCAATGACATTTTGAAGTTGAATTTGTGCAATAGGGAAAGCTAAATTCAATTTCCTTCCAGAGGAGAGGTTTCTTCTTTTTGACAAAAATTTCCTTTGGGTTAAAAAATGAGACTGGACTTTTCGCACATCGTACTCTACTCACTGTTTTAATTCTCAGGAAATATTATAAAAGTACTGTACCGAATCCGAGTTATTGTCGTAAATAAGAACAAACTTTACCTCGATTATCGTAACACATGAATTATTTATTTATCGAAACCGTAAAAGGTAATGTTGCCTGAGTTTCAAGGACAACCTTGAGGGTGTTATTTAAATAAAACCGATTAAAGTTGAGAGTTTTCCCCAGGCTGGCATTAATCCTCTGTGAAAGGTTTCCTGTTATTAAATATTTTGTTTACCCATCCTTGTACTCAAGTTAACAAGATTCAATTGATACGAAATAAGTCTTTATGGATATGCGTAATGTTTTTACTTGTATATGAATTGAATGAAAATCTAGCCCAGTGAGAAGGTTTCATGTTCATGTTTTCAAGATCGCAAACCTGGGTTACTCCTTGGATGGCCACATACATCCGTTTATCTTTGTGATGTCTTCGCTTCGATTAGTAGGTCAGAGCCGGCCCCAGGAGGCTGACATACAGCTCAGCAACTCATCTGTACGCAAGGGTACTTGTTGCCATGGCATTTTGCTAATGACAATCAACCAACGACAATTGCTCTAAGCCTGACGTACCCTCATATTATCACCAGGCTGCTTCGTCAGTCCAGGGATGTAGCTCTAGTACGGACGTGCTTAAGTTCGTGTAAATGACGTTGAGATGCTTGATAACTAAACTCAAGCGTTAAAGAACGGTTCCCCCGTACGGATAAGTACAATTTTTCACGTTGAACTTTGAGGGAATACACCGAGGCACCAGCCTATCCCTAATGAGGTGAAAGCCCTTACCTTTGTTCAGGTGTAGAGGGTGTCCTCTTCAGGTTTTGATCACCTATTTCGTAAATAAGCACGAAGCGTTCCAGATACACGGGTACCGCACGATCTAACCCTAGGCGAAGCACTACGAGTTCACACGTATCAGTAATCTAGAAGCGTTTCTTTTGGGGAAACAGATGGCTGGAAATGATTCTTGTACGTTTAGCATCACCCAGAGGTTTGATTAAATTGGTAATGCCAAGTCTAAAAACTAGGAAATGAAAAGGGGATTACAGGAATTAAGTCGGCTATACAAGCTTATGTTGTTCGTTACTCGGACCCAGAACAAATCACAGTAGTCTGTGATTGCAAGCTGCTTGCGACTTGATGAGTTAACTTCGGCTTGCAGTCGCCAATTTTCAGTGACCCTTTTTTTTTTTTTTAAGCTGGTCGACTATTATCATTCAACATTTATATAGCGCGCTTTTGAAAATGATCGACACGCTTTACAAACAATTAATTGTAATATAAAACACAAGACAAAATAAGAAAACAAATTATAACAATATTATACAAACAGATGGCTAGAAATTATTTATCATACGTTTAGCATCACTTAGAGGTTTGATTGAATTTCGCCGATTCCTGTTTTGTCTGTTTAAATAATTCCTTTGTTCTATTTTAAGTAATTTAATGATTTTAGTCACCCTGTTATTGGCGCTTGCGCTGTCGGATGTGGCTGAAAAAAACGGGGAACAAACAAACAATCAAACATATACCCAACCCCCAAAAACAAAACAAACAGCAACCAAAACAACAAACAACAACAATACAACTCGCTATCATTGCTACAACCCACGATTTATAGGTTATACCTGGTTTCGTATCTGACTTTAATGGCGGTCATTATATAGGAATTAGTGTACTACTTGTGCATACCTCCCATAAGTGCGGTGAACGCTGGCGAAGAACCACATCCAACTCAAATACGTATACAATTACAGACTCATAATAATGACAGCACATACATCATCATTTATGATCAAAGAGTACTTCGTCGGGTTAACGATCAAATTATCCTAATTCCCAATAGAATAGCCATAACTTGTTATAATGGTTGTGTGGGGACACGTGACTGCCCTGACATGTTTTCACATTGTATTGTTATACTCACCGAACAACGGAAGCATGGCAATGCAAATGCTTACAATAGTCAACTTTGTTTAATATTCAGTACTTACCTATAATCATTCATAATCAAACAACTGCTGCAAATTATTTCTTGTAAACGTTCTTCTTATCCTCTATTTTCGGTGTTCAGATAACATCCACAAGCCAACTAACTTTCCAAGAAATAGGTGAAATAAACGCATAAACGCAGTAAATGCATTTAAAAAGATGATCAATTTGAGATTGAAAACCATGCCTGTCCATTGGGCTGTATGTGTTTGAAGAAGATTTAGACTGCCCGTATTTATGTGCCCCCCCCCCCCCCCCCCATGTAGCCCGATCCCTTAATGTAGCCTGACCTAAGTGTCGCCCAAAACTTGAACTTAAAATCGTGACCCACTAGTTTGATGTTAGCAATTGACAATCTGCAGAGGTAGAATTGTTATTAATTTATTTTTACCCACTCATAGTCTTCATTGGTTTACATGCAGTCTCAATTGTTTGGAAATGTATTTCTGTCTGGAAATGATTCCCGAGTTTTTAAAAAGATGCTATGTCTTTCAATCATGTTATTCTTAATAATGTCGTGGTTATCACCAAGCACTCGAACTCTCTTGGACTTTTCGAAGAGAAAATGACCGAATGGCCCGAACAGGTGATCTCGCACTCCAACCTTCTCGAGTGGAAATCCAAGCACGCGCTTATAAAGCAGTTAACATCATTGCCAATTTTCGCGCTAGAGTAGCCAATAAACGCATAGAGCTGATTGCGTTAACCCGAAGAGTATTTAATTGTGTGAAGTAAAATAACTGCAAAGAAAAACAGTGCAACCATTCGTAAAATCCTGCCCGCGCGACCAGACAAGCCTATAGACGATTTTAACTTAGTGGATTATTTCGGTGCATATTATTTGTCTGGGGATGAAGGGAAATTGGCTTGGACATTTTGGCCAGCTAGCTTAGGGACGGTTGATTAACAAACCGAATCAATGCTGTTAGTGAAAAACGGCACTGCATAGATCAATCCGTAAAGGTTTAATTTTAAGACAGTTTGGTTGGCACAAGAGAATAGGTAATTTTTTTCATACGGGATTGGCACTGTGTGGTTTAGTTAAGGGCGCCTTTGGGTATATGTACATTCTGCCTTTTGCATGAAGTTAAAATCTACAATTGTGACATTTCTTTCTCAACGAAAGGCCTGGATTAATGCGCAGTGGCATTCACATGTTTTCTCTTTTTTTAGGATAATGTTTAATACTATTGGGCAGGTTTATCTAACATAAGTCTATTTCCAAGTTTACCGAAGTTGGTGTAGGATCCGTTTTGCAAATAAGTCGGGCTAATACGTGAAACCGGGCCAGACGGGGTCATAAAACTATTGAAAGTTTTGTATCCCCGTTGGCTGTAACATGGTTAGGTGATGCGGTTAACTATTAACGGCTATTGCAAGATATTTACGTCATCGTGAACTAAACGTGCGTCACGACATCGATCGCGCGTATTTCGCCGAAAAGAGTTTCCGAATTTTTGCAAGAAACTTTTGGTTTGACTACAGCGGCTAAAACACATTATTCTTTATTGATTTAATATTTTGGACCGAGGTCTGTTATAAAACATTCATGAACTGGATTTTGGTCACTAGAGCACCCCCACACCTCGGCCTTGGACTGACCAGAAGAGGGACATATTCCGCTGAGCCTTCAGCCTCGGGAAATGGGTTAATCTTCTGGTCACTCAAAGTCCCTCGGGGAAATAGACGTGCCCCATAACGTTCATTTCAGTTTTGTATACATACCTTATTGCTCGATTGTTCAGTCTATAACAAGCATTACGTACAACCAGCTGTATCGGGTCGTGTTGAATGTTTTGGTGCGTACACACATACAAGGGACGGTATTGCTTTATATTTGCAGTTGTTTTTAGTGTGTAAATGAACTTGTGTGCCCCTTACTAACTTCAATCATTAGCAGTACAATTAAATCGGGAGAACTTGGTCTTCGAAAGTACCCTTCAGAGTTCCTCCGAATGTAACAATCAGTCTAAGTGGACAAGTTTCTGACAAACAAATACAACTTAATTCACGCGCAGACTAAATCAGCCCCAAAATTATGTCAAAAGGGTAATATTGGAGATCAAAGAGATATACAAAATTTACGAAATTGAAATAGGCGAGCAGCATCAATCAAATTACAACCAATGCAGCCCAACAATTCCACGGTGAACACAACATTGTTCAGGGGGGCGGGGTCTTTAACGTAACATTGAGTGACAGGCTAACTGTATTGTTACGTCCTTGCAGGGGGAAACAAAACAGACAAATGTCAGCATGAGATACGCCTGTTTCCTTCAGAAAACGGAGGACAGAACTAAATGAAGCCTTCCATTCTTGACTTGCAAATCGTGAGCTCAAAATTAAAAGTTCATTAGTGCAGTTTGTGTGGGTTTTTAAATGCTTGCGTTTTTCAGGTATTGCCAACAATTCTCAGTCAATGTGACCGCAGGAACTACAATTACAATTAGATTAAACTTTTAAGGCATATCTTTTGACATGATCACGTTACTTCGAAATGTTTTTCCACAGTTTCTGTTGCTGTTTTTCCATTTGAATATATTGTTATGCTTCTAACCAATGACTTTGTATCGCCAGTATTTTTCGAGTGAATACCAAATTATATAACTTCCCTTTAATTACAATGATCATAACAAATATGACATTTCAATTGATAACCTCGTAGCGCTAAGCCGGCGACATTGGACAAAGCCACGAATATGATATCACTAAAAGGGGTTATGCGTCGGTTCAAACAGGGGAACAATTGTTTACAAAACGTGTCTTTCTTAACTTAGAGCCACGTTTAATTGATAAGTTAAGAATTACAAAGACGACGAGGGATGGGCAGCAGTATACAGCGTACGATTTAGTAATTTGTAACGAGTATCGTAGATATAATATATCTACGATACTCGTTACAGACTCTTAAATCGTGAATATTATTCACACGGGATACAACTGTGTTATGGGAATACTTATTTGCCAGTGTTTTGGCAGGTATATATTCCTTGCCACTTTTGGGGTTTATTGTGGTTTGGTGGCCAAGGGTGTTCATCTATTGCGGTATCTCCAAGTTGTGTTTTGTTTTGAATCTTGGTTGTATTGTTTATACTTCTTTCTTGTTTTCGTTTTCTGTTTGATGTCTTTGTTATTTAAAAAAGGAAGACGACATAAAATGTTAACATGAAGTGGGGTGTCGTGGAAGACGGAGCGGTTAGAGCAGCAAACTCAAGCTCTGATGAATCTAGACAGCAAAGTGGATTCGAGTCTGGTCTTGACACTATGTCATTAAGCAATACACTGCACCTTATGTTCGTCCTTCGGATGGGACGTAGATATGCAGGTTCAGTGTTTTGTTACAAAAACTACCAACACACATAAACGACCCAAATAAACTCTCATTGCAAAGATAAATGGGGTTAGCCCTGGTGTGTCTGGAAATGCGTTTATCTTCACTCGTTAAGGCTGCACTAGAAGAGAGTAAGTACATTACTGGTCGCCTGATCGTTTGCCCTGCCAGACTTACACGCCTGAGTTAAAAGCCACCCCACATGCAATGATACCACTACCACACAATACTTAAAATTTCCCGCTTTTCAATTTGTATTCCGCATTCACACGTCACAGCTCAAGGCACTCTCTAGTAGCAGAACAGAACAAACTACGACATGATATTCGCGACACACCAACTGTTATGATCGGGGGCTCCACTTTATGTAAATCATTGCTGCTCAGTCACCTGCATGTGTACATCCCGATATGTGGAGATTGTACAGTAATTCACCAGAAACGCCACCTTGGTATCCCCGACGACGGACAGAGTATGTTGTCTAAACAAAAACAATCCGAAACGATGAGTCGATCCTGTCCCTTTTGAACCACATTACACTAAAACTAGAGATTATTCCAGTTGGTGGTACCGCAACATCCTCATTTAACAATGACTGCGTGTGCGGTTAAGGTGATAGATAACAACGACGAACACCTCCTTCTTGGTAATGTAATTAACTTTCGATTTTTCTCACGTAGTTGAAGGCTATAATATGTTCTTCAGTTGACCCTTGATGAGGAGTTTTCGAGACACTAACTGCACCTGAGATCGTTTATAGTGTACTCAATCCTTGTTATGAATACTAACGATATGGCTTCTGTATGAGATGACAGTATATGGATTAAGAGTTATTGCCTCCAACTAGGTTGTTAGGCCTCCTTTAATACTGAAGTCAGATATAATGTATGTTGCGTTTGGAGAGGGTTTAAGGATTAGTATATTGATAAAACAAAGGAGGTTTTAGTGACACTTAAAGACTAACTTATTACACACAGCAAACTGCATATTAACCTTTCGTTGCAACAACTATTTCATCAAATGCATTCAACGTACTTTAAAAAAAAATATAATAATAATACTAATAATAATAATAATAATAAATAAAAGAAAAACAAAGCTTCAGTACCTGCCCACCTTTATGGTCTAAAAATACACCCTTTGTTCCCAATACTTTACTCTGGTTGGTTTTTGGACAGCAAACTGTTTGTAAATAAGTAACTTTTGTCGGCTACACATATCCCTTGTATTACTGAATGCATGTTCCCTGAATCACCTGCTCCTCTTTTTGCTATGGATGGATAGGTTTATGTCTTTACTTGTTTTGCACCAGAACGGATTCAAAATGCCGTTTGGGTCGGAATCTATGGCCGTCTTCCCTACTGGTTGTACATATCATGACATAAAAACAAAAACAAAATAACAAATGACAAATGTTAATTAATATTTTGTTAAACATAACTGCCGCCAATGAAAGACACGTCGACCGAAACCGACTATCGACAGATTTCAGTGTACATCTGAAGTATCGTCATGAAAATACATGTGGACGGATAAATGAAGTTCGGTTGTAACTTGATGGAACAATAAAGATAATTGTTCAATCTAAACACATCAACAAAAGTAAGTGTCCCCCCCCCCCCAACAGTTCGTCATAACATCGTAAGGTAAAATATTTTAACAACACAACTAATTAATAAATAATTATATGACATGTTTCCTAAGAGTTGTTGAAAAATGAAAGATGTCCATGAATTCATGGCTGAATGAGCTCAACTTTTTAAATCAATGAACCTTGGATGTTTTCAAAGCCACTTTGTGGCGTGTTTTGTCTTCTACTGTATGTATTTCCTTTTTTCAGAGATCTTGTTTGATTTGTGTCCTCTAAAGGGAATATGATCCATAAGGAAGTATTAAGTGCGCGATCATCTTCAATGCCAGGGTCAAATTTCAGGGAGCTTCTTAAACAAAACAAATAGCTAAGCAAAAACAAATAATGCCTACCAGAACAGGGTTGCCAGCCAAAGTATCAAGTGAAATGTATTTTTTCCTGGTTTCCTGCTTATTAGATGGGTCCTGGTTGTGAAAAAGGACAAACAGTTTCATTTTTTTAGGGGAGTGATCGATTTCGGCGAGTGGTTACGGGTCTGTCTTGGGTATGAAGGGGTTTATTTCGGTTTGGACGCGAACATATAAAAAGAAAATGGTTGTCAAGCTTTTGTTGTTTTATATATTGTTAAACTTCTTTAAATAACTGATTAATAAATTGATTGATTGATTGATTGATTTATTGTATTTACCCAGGGTGAGCCAAATCATTAAAAAACTGGTTTCCATTTGGGCCCTGCGAACAAACTAACATGTTAAAAGTAAACATAAAATCACATGATACAATTACGATATAAAAAATACGCAAATATTTAAGAATGTTACGGAAAATTAAAAGCAATATAAACATTACTAATGTTTAATTATATGTTAAATAACGTTACGTTGGTAATCCAAATGTTTGTACGATGTAGGGGTTATTTTTGCTATTTCTAATATTTGTCCCACACGATATAAATGTTGATATATTTCGCATTAGGCTACATATTGACAGCAAGTTTAACTATTGAATGAAGCTTGGCATTATATAACGTACGAATTCGGCGCATAGCTCTGAAACTATTTTGTTTTTACAAAGATAATTCGATTAGTTGCTTTGTTGACATTTTTTTCAGCATAATGTCGACACAACGATGTTCCTTTGTATTTATAAAAAAAACGAAAAAACAAAATCCACCTGATTATTCGGAAACTATATTAAAAAAAAAATCGTTTGACTGAATGTTGTTTAAGACACTGGACACTTTGGTAATTGTCAAAAACCAGTTTTCTCACTTAGTGTGTCTCAACATGTGCTTAAAATAACAAACCTGAGAACATTTGAGCTCAATTTATCATCGAAGTTGCGAGATAACTATACAAGAAAAAACTTACCTGTCACACGAAGTTGTGTGCTTTCAGATGCTTGGTTTCGGGACCTCAAATTCTAATTATGAGGTTTCAATTTCAAAATCTGGAAAATTACTTCTTTCTCGAAAACTACGTCACTTCAGAGGGAGCCGTTTCTCACAATGTTTTATACTATCAACCTCTCCCCATTGCTCGTTACCAAGTAGGTTTTATGATAATAACTATTTTGAGTAATTACCAATAGTGTCCTCTGCCTTTGCGACATGCACTTTTAAACAATAATACTGCTAAATTAATGCGTTTAAAAACTTTCCACCGCGCTCAAAAGTGAATACATTTATATGTGTGAATTAAGCAGTTTAATTTTGTTTGTTTGTTTGCAGCGTCTTTCGTCGTGCACAGTCCAGTAGCGATATTCTACCAGCTAACCGAGCAAGGGTGCGAACTTCATATCGGTAAGGACGGCAATGGAGCTAAGTACTACTACCTAGGTGCTTTCTTATCCATGTACGTCATTCCACTGATGATCATACTCATGTGCTATGCCAAGATCCTCATCATCGTCTGGAGGAAGACATCCGCTGGTACTGAGAGCGCCCAAGCCCATGAGCGGTCCATTCGTCAGAAGCGCAAGATTACCCGTATGGTTTTCATCGTAGTCCTCCTCTTCGCTGTCTGCTGGGCACCAATTCACTGTATTCTTCTATGGGAGCAGTTTAAAACCGAGGATATAACGAATCTTAGCACGGCGATGGCATTTGCATGTCTTCGATTGTTTGCCTTGTGTCTGGCTTACGCCAACAGTCTCACGAACCCATTTATTTATGCCTTTACAACAGCAAGCTTTAAGAAACATTTCAAGAAAGTTCTTTCCTGCTCAACACCCACTGAGAGCACGGAACAGAAAACTATGGGACCAACGAGCACCTACAAGAAAATTGGAAAGTACGTCAATGAATACTCTTCAGTCAACACATGTGATACAAAAGTTTGAAAAAGGTTCATATGGTCTACAATGTTGTGTTTTGATACCTTTCCCCGACGAGCCCATATAAGTGTTGTTGTTGTTGCTAGGAAATATATGCACATTCTTAAATTGTCAAAATACTTGTCATTGTCTGATCTGTTAAGCAACTGGCGCCCATCAGTCCCATATGTGTACCGGGCGTTAACCCTGAGTACGTATCCGAGAGTTTCACTTTCCTTCCTGTCTTTTTAAAGATACACTGTCTATTTGAGGTGCTCTACGACGCCATAAATTGATTGGGCCAATTTGGCTGAATCTATACAGCACTTACATTAGCATGAACTGCACATGTCCGAGCGTTATGATACAGAGTTTTTAATGGGTTACTTTGTTGGACTGTTTACAGATTCCTGGCTACGGCCCCGTCCAGTTTTAGATCGAGACAAACTCCGCATGACCTGTAAACTCCGGGAATATACCGTCTGCGCCACAACGTGTACGGTCAGTTTTTTTGAATTTGCCACACCTACTAACCGGTTGAAAGGGCGCCGTTTCGAACATGTGCACCATTGATGTAGCAGTGTCAGCTGCATTGACTACCTCAACTGAACACTGACGTAGAAGTGTATATCGGTGTACATAACCGATGCTTTCGGTTGATTGTTAATATATCTGACTATAATGTCCGATTCCGTTTGTTTTCTCTCCCAGTGAAGTGAGCATCCACTTACACTTGAAGTGTAAACATCGCATTGGCTGACCTTATTGTCCGGGTTTTCGGGAACAATTCCCTTTTGGCACCGTACTCACTTTCTAACTGGGGACCTTTACCCAACCGAGGACTCTATTGTCACCTGTTGTTTTTAGTCCCCGGTTGGAATGTTTCTACACCTAACCAAACTTGTGTTTGTCTGCACTTGAACTATACTATGGAGTGATTCTCAGATTTATTTTCTTGTTCAGCTAATCCATTTTGTTTTGCACTTTGTATATTCAAACGTAAAGTGTCTCTTACACAACCAGTTTTGTCAGAAATTAACTCTTCGTAGAATTATAGTAACTTCACATTAGCAAATGGTATTATATGCATAATGACGTACGCTTCGATATGGTATAGTTTATGCTCCCTTTATAACGGCAAACAATTGTTTTGTTTCCGGTTGTAAGCATTTGGATTTTCAAAACCGGTGGAAACCTTGTATTTTATTAGACCTTGTAAGTGATGCGGCCACCTTATGGGGTATGTTGCTGTACATATAAAATGCTTTCAAGAGCTTTCTGAAGCCGAAATCTTACGATGTATTGCTTACAGATGAAACGGAAATTTGACATTTTAATCGACAAATCAGCTTAACGTTTTAAACAAACATGTAAAGTTTAACTTTATTTGTTTTGTTTTCCCCATTGTCGTAACTACATTGTGTCTACGCTACTGCCGCAAATATTTATAATCGTCAGTGTTGACAATTTGTACAGAACTTGTATAAACAAAACGTTAAAGTCTATGCGTGTCTATAATAGTCGCTGATGCAACGTGGACACTATTGTTTTCTTAAATTAAAATACAAATACAAACATTAATGAGTATAGTCAACGGTGACAAACGATGTATTATATCAAGTAATACAATTCAAGTTACGTCAGCGTTCAGACTGGGCCCTATACATGTAAATACACCGACATTTCTCTATACTTTGATTGATAAATTGGGGTTGAATATACGCGCGTACACAACATTGCGTATCCGATATGTGTAGTCATGGTATCGTTGTTCTATTATTCCATTTTCTAAAGAATTCCAATGTGGAGTTCAGGTTGAACCAATAATTACCTTGTGGGACACATTGTTCTATTGAGTAAAATACCACTTAAGGGCGCCCCGTGATCTCACGTTGGAAAACGATATAGCTATGTGTAGCAATCACTCTTCCGACATTTCTTTAATTATTCTGTACACTGAGGAAAATCTAACTGCGATACTTTAACAATACTGTGTGGACGTGTGAAGGCCCACATAGTAGTTTTAAGGTCCTACATTATGCAGAATTTTAACAATGTGTATTACATACGCCAGGGTGAACAGGAAGTCCCTTGCAAAGTGGTCTAAACCATCACGCATGCCCTTAAGACCAAAATGAAACAAGTTCTAAGCCAAAAAGCCACATCTTTAAGCAATCTTGAAGACTGATCAAATTCAGATTAGCCCATGGCTGAGAGACTTGCTGTTTAATCCAGTGTAATTTCCTTTAAGCCATTGGACCCTTTCGGTACAGAAAAAAAAAAAATCACATATTTACAAATAACTTACAGGGTTTACAGAAGGTAATGGTGAAAGACTTCTCTTGAAATATTATTCCATGAAATGCTTTACTTTTTGAGAAAACAGTAAAACAATATCAATTCTCGTTAGCGAGAATTATGGATTTATTTTAAACAAATGTCATGACACGGCGAAACGCGCGGATACAAGGGTGGGTTTTCCCGTTATTTTCTCCCGACTCCGATGACCGATTGAGCCTAAATTTTCACAGGTTTGTTATTTGATATAGAAGTTGTGATACACGAAGTGTGGGCCTTGGACACAACTGTTTACCGAAAGGGTCCAATGGCTTTATGGGTGGTCATTATGTTTTTGTTTTTTAGTTAAATAATCAGATTGGTGTGGAGGTATATTCTTTGCCTTCCACCTCTAGGACCCTGGTTCGAATCACGCCGGAGGCACCATGTGGATTGCGTTTTAAGTCCTCACGATTGTGTGGACTTTCCATGGATAATTTCCTAGTTTTTTTTTCACACATCTTAAACTGAACATTCTTTGTCTTCACTTCATTTGTTATTTGTGTAGTGCAATGTTTCAGTTCGCTTTTCTGACAAGCCTTTGCGTCACAGCCAGAGTAAATTTAATTAAATGTTGAAATGTTTTCACAGTTTTTTCTATTTTCTCCCGACAAGAATCACGCATCGATTTAGCCATAATTTCACACATTTTAGTTATTGCATTTATTTGGTTGAAATCACAAAGTATCCGACTGTTTTTATCAGCTCTACCAAGCCAATACAATACATTTAAGTTCGGTAAATCTGTACCATTGTTAACGGTTCCTGTCTCATTATTATTTTGCCGAGTATAACATGGATGGATGTGTTTCATTTATACTGTATCGGCGATGGTTTTGATTATAGTAACAAGGCTCAAGGCCAGATTACACTTAACGACATTGGATTGTGTCTAATGACATAATCAACCCATTTTATAATATTTATAACAGTGATTCAAGGACTTATAATACGCGGAACAGAATAATGAGTTGCGTTAGTAGAAAACTACCAGAAGTAGAGATATAGCGAAGCGTAGGCCCACTACATTTAATTTGGAATCGAGGTCTACCACAACGAAAATCTGGTTCACAACATAGTGTGTTAAGTAATAATTTTGCATCTTGAGATATACGGGTTAATGAAAGAAAGTGACTCGGCTGCCTTGAAGCAGATCTTGGTCGATATTTTAGTTATGTGTTACATGAACCTAGTGTCGAGTAGATAGAATGTGTCTAAACTATTATTAGATATAGGGTTGGAACTGCGACTGCTTGTACACGCAATCCTACAGACGTCATGTCACGAAACCACTCCTGTTCGTTCAAGATCCCCGTTCTCCTTGTCATATGACACACAAAGAGGTAACATTAAAATGATCAATACCATTTCATCTACACAACCTCCTTCTCAGGGCAAGGAACCCTCTAGTTCCCCTGGATCGGAAACACAGATTAAACGTGGAGGACTGTCTAGAGGCAAAAGTACACTCAGCACCCGTAATTAGAGGTGCAGAGCTTCGGGGCAAACTGCATTTTTGTCCAGTACAACTTCGACCTAAATTCTTTCACGGCAAAATGGGATATAAGTTTATCTGATTGGGTTGATAGCAGACTTTTTTTTAAACAATACTTATAGATTAAAGAGCATGTGTATGGCAAATTCCTTAAAATTATATTTCAATTGTTGCTGAACATCTTAAAGACATGGGTGGATGCATGCTATATAAACCTGTTGACTAGACTTCATCTTTAGACTGTACCAGGGCTGTGTTTTTTTGCTTACAGTCTTTCCTGACGGACGACAAAACCACGAAACAGCAATGGCAAAATGGGTCCAAAAATATAAACCAATTTAATAAATATTGAATACTGGTGATTATTGGAAATTATTTACAAAATGTCATAAATATAATGCGAATAACAACTTGGTCTGATTTGAAAATGGTGAAATGACAGACAGATATCCTGATGACGGACGTTATACATATATATATATATATATTTTTTTTACCTTAAAACTTGACGTCAACGCACTGACTGACACCTCTTTATGTTGTTGTTCAGTCCTTGTTCGTTTCTCCATTATTGTCTTTAATGATTTTTTGTGTTTACCATTTTATTTTATATTTTTTTCGTTGGGGGTGGGGGGTTGGGGCTGCGGGGGACTCGAGCATTTCTGTTGATAATTTCTCTCTTTTTTTAGCACCTGTCTCAACCATTCTTCCGGTGCCAGCGTCAATATAGTTCCGGATATAAGGTTGTTTTGCCCTTCGCTGACAAACCTTTTCGAAATTGAAAAGTTCCGATTCACATAATTATTAAAGTGGAAACCCATAGCTTACGTGATGAAACGTTCGCCGTATGCAACATAATAAGTGAAGTGCGATTATTGGAAAAACGTATGTAAACGGGGAGGGGATTTCAAACGGCGCTATGAGAAAGGTCAGCATGCACTGGGTTGTAAGGGACCCACGACTGCACACTGTGGAGTGCTTTCTGTCATCGTCAACGTGCGAAACATTTTCCTGTGACAAAGGCTCAAACTGTTCCTTTTTTTAACTTCAAGTTAGAGCTTTTACCTCACAGTTTCTGTTTCTTTGGATGTTAACATTATCTAGAGAGGGGTATTTTATTCACCTCTTTGGCTCCAAGTGTAAATACATACAAAACATAATAATACAAATACTCATGTTAATAATACACGAATAAAACAAAATGATAATAAACAAATAAACACATATAAAACAACACATAAGTATACGGGTTATCAAAAAACAATCCTGATAATCATAGTTATAAATTATTAAAAATGTACAGCACTTCATACGTAACAGTTGTAGAGAGCACCATCGTTCAAACCATGCTGTCTGCTTGAACAAAAGCAGAACAACCCTTTTTTATTATTAGGTTAATATGGCGAGAAGCTTGGAGCAACTGCTTTTAAGTAAGTTAGCCGACCATATGTAACGTTTTCACTGCCCACTCCATCAGACTCTTTGATATATTGAAATAAATTAAGGTTATTTTGTGTTTTGTTTTTCTTCTTCGAACTGCACTCACATATTCACCTGGAACTTTTACGGGTTTTCTAAACGTGTTTAGTATTGATTTTTATCATTGATGCCGGTGGTGGCCGGTAGGCATATGACGCCATGTGCTTTTACATATAGGGGTTGTGTGTATTTGCATCTTATGAGCCTGGGTACACGAATATAGGCTCTCAAATTCACAGAGGCTTTCAACTTCTTCAGGTTTCCCTTTTGTTATCAGCACATTTACTGGGTACATTCATTCTGTATTTTATTAACAGCTGCCCATTTGCTTTGAGGACCCAATTCTCGTTGAGTTTCATTTGGTTTGAAACTTTTTCTTAAACATACCCAACAAATAATTAAAAGGGATGTTTCTTCGTAAAATTGTTTTAGCTAGATAGAATAATATACGTTTGGTAATAACTCTTATAATTATTGGCAATAACAACTCGTTTGGCTAGAAGTACAACAGCTTTCGATAGTATTATATACTTTGATAATCATTTCACTGTAGTGCTGATATAGAAACATCAGCTTTAATCTGAGAACTGTTTCTGCCAGATTAGTTCTAAGATTGTGCACTCCAACATTATTACGGAGTATTCTTCCTGCATAGAATAAACGCTCAGAATTTTGGGGTGATATCTCAAGAACGCTGCCACTTTTTGAAATGAAGCTTTAAAACAATGTAATGGTTCAAAAACCCTAGGTATGCTTAGCATTTAAGTAAAATTCATGGGAGTATTGTTTAACAGCTTGACATAAGTTTTTAACCTGAAATTTGCGAAAACATTTGAGTCCGTTCATCTCTGTCGCTCCACCTTATTCGAAGATGGGGGGGGGGGGGGGGTAGCTTGTTCACGTTTTTCTCGAGGTGGTGCCTGGTTTTGCTATATTATCCTGCAGTTGGTGTGACAACAAAATTAATCGGAAGTAGCGACAAACACATAAACCGGTACTCATCATGTCTGAATTCATTAACAAAAAACGTTTACCCGACACGGCAGGAACGATAGAACTGTGTTCAATGGAAGTTGTAAATACTAGTGTAAATATTTGTTTTCTCCAAATGTTGAACTAACGTTAACAATAAGAATTGTAGGCCTAGATAATAGTTTTTTTTCCTGGTTTCATTGCATGCTAATAAATGTAAAAATATTAATGTATTTTAACCTTGATTAAAAATGGTGCTAATATTGAGTGTTAATTAAAATGCTGACTATCTTGGTATACAATATATAACTGTAACTATAACATACTATAAAATATATGCTCACTGGAAACATTTACTATCTAACTTTAGCCCTAAAATTAAGTGCTTTCAAAACCTTGCTGTTTTCAATCGATACTATACCAGTAATTTTTAAGCGTACACTATGTTGTCCCCTTTGAAGACAATTTTGATTATTAACGAAGTGGTTCAGTTCACATCGGCCAGTGAGCAATTACACCACGAAAGTAAAAGCCATTGTCTGTAATGTTTATGCAGTTTTTTTGAGACCGGGGGAAGAGATATATTACCGTCCCAAATCAAGCAACTAAAAATAAAACTCTCTTCTACAAACACAATTTGGAGATTTGCTGAAAAGAACGAAATACTATACGTGACCTTCCTTTTTGTTGTTATGTCTTTGTGCAGAGAATAAGCATTATAAATAGTAAGCATGCAATTAAGTGAGTGATGGTAAGTTTCCGAAACAGTGCGCTCTGAAGAAATTGCTCCATTTGAAGCTCACCTTCTATAATACTGCAATGTATTTACTATAATTAAGCAAAACAGTGAATGCTTAATGAGGAGTTGCTGGTTGTATATTTCGGATGTAGGAATACAATTTTGAACAATTTCAAATCATCTATACCAATCGTGAAGCCACGAATCTGTAATCAACAGTATGTTTGCAAGCATGTCTAGTTTACATCAAAAAAAAAAGGAGGAATGTTTTGACCGATTTTCAACATTACACACTCCCTTCCGAGACCTTCAACATTGGTACTGCTACCAACAGTATGTTTAAGACAAGTCTTATTAATCATTCTATACCCTCCATGATAATGTTTTCAACAGTCTGTTTGCAAACATGTCTAGTTTACTCCTAAAATAAAAAAATAAAAAATAAATAAAAAAACGACACATTAAAAAAAATACTTGTTCCCTAAGGAGATCCAACTAAATGTATAATATAACATATTCACCAACAGTATCACCCCGCCCTCTCTAAGAACTTCCACAGGGGTCGTAATGTATATCTTTAGTCCGTGTCTAATAGAGCCACACCTTGCGCTAATCAATCATGTCTACAACAGATGGCGCCTAGATGGCTTGACGAGTTGGAATTTGTATATAAATCCAAAGACAAGTAAGACGTTTCAGGCCATTTTCATGAATTATAATAACCCGAACCCATCAAAATAACGAAACAAAGGCAGGCTTATAAAGGTACTTTTTTTTTAAACAGTACCATGGTTTTGTTTCTGACAGTGTCACGTATGGAACGCCAAAGAGGCATTCAATCATCGGTGATGGCCTTTTCGACCGGTGATCAAATTTGTCATCGGTGATGGCCTTTTGTGATCGGTGATCAACTATAAGCAATCGGTGGTGTACTATTTACCACTGATTGCAAAGGACCATCACCGATCGTGAATATTCATCACCGATTGTTAAAGTTGATCACCAATCACGTAAGACCATCACCGATCGTGATGCATCAGTCAGTCAGTAGGTTGTCCGTCGTATTCGACGATGACGTCTTTGTGCATTCAGTGTGTTCACATGTGGCTATATAGTCCAATTCGAGAGCGGCACAGCCGCCCACTGTTGGGGGATGGAAATTGTCCAGGTA
Source organism: Asterias amurensis (assembly GCF_032118995.1). Lineage (NCBI taxonomy): Eukaryota > Metazoa > Echinodermata > Asteroidea > Forcipulatida > Asteriidae > Asterias > Asterias amurensis. The sequence continues at coordinate 1,765,024 of NC_092656.1, forward strand.
CAGCTGCCGTCGATTTCACAAAACTCTTCCTAACTTAAGATTAATCTTACGACTGAGGACGAGTCCCAACCCTGCACTGTAGCATGCAGACCTTAAGATTAATCCTAAGTTAGGAAGAGTTACTCGTCCTAACTCAAACTAAGACGAGTCCCTAACTCTTTGTGAATTCGAGCCCTGGCACAGCTGCAGCTGCAGCCTTTCTCTTCTCTCGGGCGGTGATCAGGCCAGCTCTTCTCTGCTCCTCGAAGCTGACAATGGCCTGGCGTGTGAGGGTGCGGCAATTTGTGCGATCTTGAACACATCGTTCCAACTCATTGGGCCCACCGCTTGCTAATTCGATCACCGATCACGTAACACCGTCACCGATGACAAGTTTGATCACCGGTTGCAAATTACCACCACCGATTATTCAGTGCCTCTTTGGCGTTCCATAGTCACGGCATGTACCACTCTGTTGAGCCCTCGGATTGTGAAATTAATGCAAATATCGTATATACTGAATTTGGATAAAAACAAATTAATGTATTCGTATGTATATCAAGTCTATTTAACATTTAAAAAAAATCATGGTTTCGTTTAATTTGAGGTAGATGATTTCAGAGAAAGGGGTTATTAAATATTCGATTTGGGAAATGTTTCACGCAGAAACATTACTCAAATTGTGTTTCTACATGACAAAAAAAAGCTCAACATTTTCGGCACTGTTTAAAAAAAAACTATATCCATTTGAAATGTAAATGTACAATGTTTGTGTTGTTCTATATCAAGGTTTAATTTTAAGACTTTGACTTTAACAGCTTTAAGAAACTTGGTCCCATTACATGTACAATTACAACTCATTATCCATTAACGTTATTATATCGCTTACACTGGTCATTAGAGCAGTTGACGTTTTGCAATTTTGTTTAGTCGAGCTTGATGTGTATACAATACTAAGTAATTTATGTAAATACTGTAAGAATGTTTAAATAATTATAAAAGCTTTGCGTAGTGTAACAAGCAAACACATTGTGACGTACGTACGACCGACCCTAAGGAACGGACGCATAATATAAGAGGTTTCCGAATTACGTAGTACTCTGTTAAGAGAAATAAGAACTTGTAATTACAATATATAATTATATTATATCTGTACATAAATAAAGCCCCTATTGTACAAAGCCAGTGAATTAATGTGTTTATTGTGAAGCATATGAATGACACAATAAATGTTTAGAGTTTGCAAGAAGAAACGTGTTACTTTGATTCTTTTGTTGTGTGGTGTGCATTTTGTTTAATGATAAAATGCACCTAACTTGTTGGACTTAAAGTCACAAAACAAATGTGGTGCATAAATGCAAAATCATTGGTTAACAAAGCAATACAAAACAAGTCCCCGAAAAGTGTCAGCTATGAAATACTTTGTCGGGTTATTTGTTTGCATGTGAACTTTGGTTACAAACTAAAGACAACCACAAACAAAAACAGGACAACAAGAACATTAAACCAACACAGACGATGATGAAGTCATATTCGATGACAATGAAGACAATGACAAATACAACGATTTCAACGACAACAAAAATAATGACGGCAAGTACGACGACGGTGATGATGGCCAGAACAACACCAGAAATGACATCAACAATAACAATAAGTGTGACAATGACAGCGAACACAACAACCACAACACAAAACAACAAACACAAGTAAGACACTGATGTCAGAACAACATAAATAGGGACACTTATTTAATTTATAATTATCTTATTTAATCGAATAAGTGTGTTATTGGCACATCAGAATAATGTCTTCGTAAAATGACTTATTGGGTTGAATGGTTATACGTTGGTCATTAACGACACGTATATACCGGCATTTCGTTTGCAGCCGCATCGTCAGTTTCTATCAAGGTAAATACTAAGTGTTTTTCATGGTACTGTCTAGTTTAATAAACCAATGTCATCTAAAAAAGAACCACCATCCTGTGTCTTTGCTGTTAGTTAAGCTTGTCAATGCACGATCTTCGCTTGCTTGCAAGGGCAAAGATCATTTCCAATGAGTGTTTCCATAACGCTTATCTGTTCCCATTGCCTATTGTGCGCCCGCTTATCTGGATAGCATACACAAATACAACAAAAACGAACAGATCTGAGATTTATCTGGTGAAGGACTTGTTGGGCCATTAGTAATGCTTATCTCCCAGTAATTTACTCGTCTCTTTGTCCCAGATTTTTAACCATGTTTTGCTATAAAACAGGGTCAGACTAATTAAAAAACATTCAGTAAATAATGTCTGATAGAAGTATTGTGGATTTAACGAATAACTTGTTTTACTGTCTGAGTCAGGAAGTTCTGCTAACAAAGTTTTTGTGATTATTTGTTATCGCTTTTAATGGAATAAATTGGGCCCATAGATTATTTATTGCCAGCAAACATACAAATGAAGACGGTCGTCGTATATGGTGGTCATTTTCAATTTCCACAATCCAGTTAACACCACCCTGTAAGACCTTCCCGAGCAAAACTAACAGTGATGCAATGGTTTACAAATTAACAAGGAATACACAAGCTGTTATGACGATCGGCTTATCATTTCCCAAGAAAAATGTACCCCCAAACCTTGTTCAGATTTGATCATTTTGGCAATAATGTTATATCAGCTGTCGTCGGTCGTATAGTGCTTAGTAAAACTACGGCTATCAAAATGAAGTCTCTTAACAGAATTGCAAATTCGCTCATCAGAGGGCTAGTCGGCAATTCCCAGAGAATTATCAGAGCACAGTGACCCTTTCAAAGAGTTACTGAGAGCAGCGGCCACTGTAAGACAATCATTATGAATAAGTAGAACCAACTGCCGTTTGTAATTAAATTTAAACCGTCCTTAAAGTGATCTCGACCGTTTCTCGTTTCTTCTTCATATCCCTTGTTCTTAAACACCTGGGTAAATATGATAGTGGACTTGGTCTGTTATCTGATTAGACCCAAGGCGGACCTGTCTCTAACTGGGGATTAAAATGTGTCCATTCATCAGTCGAGCCGAATGGATGTAGCATTCTGGAGGATTGCAGTAATTGGACCTACAGCCTCCCCGTTCCTGATCTGTCCAGAAGGCGGTAGGTGATGATAATAAAGATGATCGGCGATATTGAGACGCTAAGCCCCTTTACTGGTTTATTAATTTGGTTAGGATTTCAGCGTGCTCTCAACACGGAACGCTTAACCCAGTTGGCATCATGTTAGTAGATATTGTACTGCAAAATGGAACCATTTGCGTTGGGGTGGAAAACACTTTTTGTAGTGGTATTAAGTGCCTGGAATACGATCAGTTTAAGGCACTGTTCAAACTATAAATCAAACTTCAAGAGTCCTCTCTCTGTGCTGTTTAACCAAACGCAAACGCTTTACATCAATATAGCTTTAGTAAGCAATCTGTGAACCAGGTACTCCTCTAAAGGTTTGAAAGTACATGAAGAGGTTTGAAGGTACATGGAGATGGTTTATATTTACTTTAAAGCAGCTGCAAGTCAATCTTAAGCGCAAGTCGTGACATTGTCAAAAAAACAGCGCCTTGGTCATTATAGTGGTGTTGGGGAAATCCGATAAAATGGCGACTACGTGATTAAGGGCGAGACTTTTAATCTACGAAAATCCAACTTGATGCCAAACTAAATATAAAAGGTACTTTGAACTTGTCGTGTTCTTATTTGGCTCTGAGAATAAGTTAGACTTACATTTATAAACGCTCGAATTGTTTATCATGAAAGGAGAACAACAATGGAATATAAAACCCTTTGTGTCATATATTTCACAATTTTCTGACCGTAAGGCTTGCTGCGTGTTCGGGGTAGGGTATTCAGAACACAATACATGTTTAATACAATCACTTCTGGTCAAGCTACTAGCACCTTATGTTATTCTCATGCACTATTTTTTTAATTAAGTCAAACAAAAGGCTCGCCACCGTCACAAAAGCTTGTTCATGCTGTGCTGCTAATTAATTTATCACACAATAGTTCGTACACTAAAGGTGAGACGTAATATTAATGATTTGTTGATTGTTGTTCTTCCGGTTGTTGCGTTTTATGAGCCGTGCCCGAGGCAAGCAGGGCGACTTTTAAGAAAAGCAAAAATGAAAGTGAATGACCTTTGGTGAAATTCAATTCAAATAGTTTCAATAAATTTACATAAGTGTGAAACAAAAATAGAAAAAAAATAGAAAAAAAATTGAGAGAAACAATAAAAAAAGTTTCGAAGTTATCATTCGTTGCGTTTTACGCATGTTTTGTTTCTATTTTTTTTTTTTTTTCGAGGTGTGATGTAAAACACACGAAATGGCTTCATTTGGACTCCGTGCACGTCCAACCCCTCGGTCGGGCCTGATGGGTGACCAGATGAAGGGTCACTTCACTCCCTTGGGTGCTAAACGTGCTCTTACTGACCCCATCGACAATCAATAAGTGTATAATATTGCTCAAAACGACACTTACAAGTCCTTAAATGAAAAACCTTTTTACTAAACCTCCTTTGTGACATGGGGATATTTTTTGTATAGAGCCATTCATTTGTGGTTTTGTGTTCTATCTCATAGAGGGCAAGTGGAGGAAAGGGATGCTGAATTTGAGCATGGAACTTGTACTTGAGAACACTTGAATTAAGTTTAGTTTAGTTTATTTATAATCGACACTTTTTCTTCGATTTAATTCGAAATACATAGGATGCGCAAACATGTCCCCGTTTAAACCCTGTAATTGTTTAAATAAATTATTGTATTATGTATCCAAAAATACTTCCTCTGCCCTTTGATGTCAGTAATTTAGGAGCAGGGTTGGTTGAAAGCAAGCACAAGCTCCGCAATACAACCAATACGACTACCTTAATCAAATCAGATAAATCAACATTTGAACCATGTTGCGATTGCAAAAAACCTAAAAGCGCGATCAGGCTCTACAGTAGCTTGCAATAATTTTTCTCATCGGAAGGATACGAGGGAGCTGAATATCGATTGTATAAACATTTTCCTTTCCACCGAGTCGTCATCGAGGCTATTATAGTAGAGTGACATCGTCCTAGAAACTCCTCACAACCGTGAGGTCCGTAAGGATTGCTTTTTATTGTAGCGGTTGAATCTCCCTTGATGGTTACCCCAGCAAAGGTAAAACGTAAAGTCCTCCGGTCTTTCCTCATGAAAGATCTGCTCCCAAGTTCAGACTAAACGTCAACATGATGACAGTTTGGAAATTATTTCTTGACTACCAATTGTCCCCCACCTGTCCCTCATCCACGCTGACTATTAAGGTTTAGACGATTTGAATCAATAGTTTAGAAACCCGAGAGACAAGATGTCTCATCAATATACCGTACAACTAGACAGGAAATTTCCCCAATGCCTCACTGTACTTTAAAGTCGATCCTCTTGTTGTCCCCCCCCCCCCCAATTTGTTTTTGTCTGTCATCATTCTTGCCACCACCTTATCCAAATCAACACTTCCCAATGTCAACATGTGATTCATTTTGAACCGTCTTATGTAGATCTAACACAACATTAATATTGTGAAAACCTTTTAGATGTTGCTTTGTGCACAGCTATGGTACGCAGTTTGTTCGTGTCCATTGATCAACGGCAGTTTGAAACCACTGGTGAAGCAGTTATTTCGATGTTATTTATTTAATCATTCAATGACTGCTGTATCAATGATGAATACAAACAGCTTGAATGTGTCAAACACAAGATCTGCAAAGAGTTACTCAATGTTGTGTTTGGTGTACTTGTAACAACAAAGTTTACCCATATTATTGGCTGTGCACTTCTACTTTACAACCGAGTGTACAGCATTGATGTTTATGACATAATGAACACAACGTCATTGATGTTAATATTGATTTCATCTGGTGGAGAATCATGTGCACGTAAATTGTGAGGTCGGGTCTTATTAAGGTCGTCAAATCTATGTCAAATAACTGCATCTAGAACAGACGATTCATTGTCTAACATTCAGGGCAAGTACTAATTCATACTGATGGTTTTTATTTGGCCACCATGATTATTTGTGCTTATAAGTCGTTTGTTAAAGACCAACACAAATAAAATGTTTAGAGCTCAATTTCGTGGCTCTGCTCACCGAAAGCAAGAATAGAATCGACGTCAACATTACCCCGAACATCTGACGTCACACTTCGAGGGTCCTGAATTACGCCAGAGTTGGGCATCAGCCTACGTCAAGATTCTGACGGTCACGTGGTATAGATGTACCGTTTATCTTTGCAATCAAAGTTTACGTGCACGTTTACATAATATACATCATTTTATGGGTGTACATGTTGAGCTGACAGTATTGTATCCAATGATATCACTGACTATGTGGGTTAAGACAGGGCACCAGTCTACGCATAAAACAGGGAGTTCCTCGCTTACGTCAAGCGTATTTCACAGGTTAGTAGAGAATGTTGTCGGTGTGTGCGCGCATTCATTTACACAGCTAACGCATAAGTTCGGGGCTTGCAAATTAAGCAGAGGATGGTTATCGTAAGCGCTTAATTTGGCGGTAAGCAGAGCCGCGAAATTAGGCCCCGGACAACCTTGCACAGGACGGTGTAAACTCCCAGAATTAGTTTACCATGAATATAAGATTAATTGTAGGCCTTTCCCTTCAGTGTAGGCCTTTCCCTTCATTTGCCAAATCACCATAACTCAACATTTGATTTATCCGTTCACATCGGTTAACATTGGAGATAAGGTTCAGAGCATGAATGAAACCCGACCCCTGTACCACTTATTACTTTCGTTCAGTGCCAACTGCAAGTTCTAAAGCTACTATAATATGTAACCTTCTGATGAGCTATGCCAGTTATCACCACCAGGAACAAAGATTTACACCATTTCGAAAATGAAGGTGTGACAGGAGTATAGTTAAAAGAATAATGCAACTGTAATTATTTGCATCGTCTACCTTTGGGTCGGTTCCCCTCAGGCAAGTGAACAATTAAACTACGCGCCGGAACAGCGAGCAAAGGCATAAACCTTTAATTGCGAACGAGAATGTGTCAGCTGTCGGATACATGTTCTATTAAAGTATGAAGAAAGACAAGGAAAAGTGCCCGAGGTGGCTATAGGTTCAATTTTATCAATTGAAATGGCCCTATGAAGTGGAGTATATTAAGCACATAATAATATCATCGAAACCAAGAAAGGGTTGATCCCGTTGTTGTGGTATGGCCTGTAGCATTATAGCATCGGCTGTAGACCTAGATAACCAGATAAAAAGGAATGGGTTGAGGGAGAAAGAGGAAGATATAGAAGAAGATGCACACGGAAGAAACATTAACCAACATAGCAAACAAAAGAACATGATGACGAACAACATTGCTGTCCTTAATTAAATTTCAGCAGCGGTGTTTCCTGGATCGTCATCTCTTTGCAAACTGGGATAACATCTTAGCGTCTGCTTATGGCTGGCAGAGGACAACAGCTTCTTCCCCTCGAACCCGCCTCTTACCTCCGGTGAAGACGCTAGTCCTTAATATATAATGCCCTTCAGGTGTTTTACTAGGAGCATGACATACATTGGTGATATCACCAGTCTGATATAATATACGCTATTAGAGTTGCTGATCAGCGACGTTCATTCAGTTGGAGTTATAGGCAATGTTGTATCATTGGGGAATGGTTTCCTTTTTTTTCGGGTAGCGACAGCTTAGGCATAATCAATGCCAACCCTTTCGGGACGTTATTACATGAACGTTGTTTATCTCTCTCGCTATTGCTGATACGAGTTTAGATAAACCTGGATTGCAGGAAATTGATGTGTGGCATCCCATAGATACCAATCTCTTAATGATAGAGTTTGTCATTAATTTAACTAACCACACTCAACACAATGTGAATGCGATACGAATCTTGATATCACATGGCTGTTTTTGCAGGAGTTCAGCACGAGTCATCTGACACGATTTCTTCGTATGGACCGGGCTTTAGTCAGTTAGTTTGCTAGTTAGTTGTATAGTAAGTATATAGTTAGTTAGTTTGTTTAGTATAGTTAGTTTGTTTGTTGTAGCCGTCCCCCCAAGTCCCGAAGATGGTTTGCCGACTACCGTCAGTCTCCATAGTTCTAGTTTGCATGCATGCTGCTGCTTTTACTTTGTCTCAGCCTCTTCACAGAAAATGTTTGATATCGTCTTGCCACCCACTCCTTTTCAGGCTCACCTCGGGCTTCAACGATGATTGTTGAGTATCGGTCGCTGCCCATTCCGTTAACAGGACAAAACACTTTGGTCTTTATTTCATAATGGTAATTGGGAGATCTTTTCAGCAGTAAAACAGTTCAATGATTATGTTGTGAAGTATTTGCCTCGCTCCCTTTATTTGGTGCGGTGACCTCCAATATATATCTCAAGCAGTCCATCTCGAACACCCTTGTCTCTGCACATCTTCTTTCTTAAGTGGCCATGTCTCAGCCCCGTAAGTGGAGATGGGCAGTAGTACCGACACTATGGAGATCAAGCTTGCTTGAATTCTTGACTTATTCGAATGCCGTTAGGGTTGAGCTTTTGCATTCCATGGCTAGTCCAACTCTTCGGTTTTTTTTTCTCGTGTTACTGGTGGTGGTTGCTGATACTCAACCCACTATCACGTTTCGACTTGATCCACTTTTATGAGCATGGTCTGAGAGGGCAGATCTTTGTTGATGATATTTTTGGGGTGATTTTTGCCCTTCCCTGGACGGTCTCTGCTTGTTATAATTGTATTGTCCGTAGATTCAAAACAAAATAATTGAAGCCATATGCCTTTAATTTTGTTGTAATTTTTTACCAGTTTTTTTGTAAACAAAACGTCGCTTACTCCGCAGAAATAAAATCAATGAGCATTTAACAAAACCATATACTCCCTCTTTAACTAAACCAAATATCATGTACAAAGACAATTACGCAGGATAAATATTTTGTCTTTAAACAATTTCATCAACGACCCCTTTTAAGAATCCCCACAGGGATTGTAACTTAATCTTCTAGCCTCGGGCTAATCGTCAAATCTGGCTATAATCAATCACGTCTTAAACAGATGGCATCCACGGCTTCGATGTGGTTTAACAGGTTGGCATTTGTTTTACTTAGCCAACAGCTCTTCGAAGATGTTTGAGACCTTTTGAAATGGTTTAAAGTCATCCTCCCCACATAACAAATACATTTTGTAAACAAATGAATACACACAATAAACTACAATCATAAATACATCAACACATAAGACTGTTAATATAGTTTTTTTCGGCAAATGAGCAGCCAATTTCATTTCCATGCGTTCGAATAAAAGCTGTCTCGTCTCTCCAGTTGTTACTGTGTTTCAAATTCAGAGTTCGGCCATTCAATTTCGTTTTGAGTCGAGTGAAATTCCTTTAGCACTCTGTTCAATTTAGCGTATCGCCATTCTTTTTCCGTGACACACACGCCTTAAGAAGCGTCTGCGAATTTGAATGCTGCTTTGATGAATCGTTAAATTGAATGAATATTTTGTTAAATCGAATGACGATCGAAACATTACATTTGACTAATCATAAAACGAAATCGAATTACCCTGTTCAGTAGCATTATATTTCGCGCGAAATAGAATAGATTGGTGGTTAAATTAGCCGCTCATTTTCTGAAATTGACGAAAACCCATACATATATAGGCCCTATCAACAACAAAAATACGACTCTGAAAAAAAAGTATACATAGTATAGGTAGGCCTAATGTTAGAATTAATATCATGATGCAAGTGGTTTCTTTGCTAATGTTTTGTTTTGTTTTTATGGGGGTGGGGGTGTAAACGTGACCACCAATGACATTAGCCAAAAAGCAATGCAAACAAGTAATGTGTTCATTCCAACATTGTTAAACCTTTTAGGAATTAACACTTTCTCTTTGCTTTTAGCTTAAATTAATTTAAGATCACCCTCTCAAGGTTGTTTCAGAATAAAACGCTTTCCTTTTCTGATTACCAGCACTTTTCCCCTTTATTATTTATTTGACCGCGACTGCTTCCAAGCAATTTTCCTGAAACTACAGTTCCAATCATTGGTAGATTTGTACAAACCTGATGAGATAAATGGCACCTACAGTGAAGCTGAAGGCTTCAATTATCCCCGTAGAGAGGTTGATATCTTTGTAGATTGCATGTATTACCAGATACGGAGAGGAAAATTTGAATTTTTTTCCAAGGTAACAAGTATTGCACTATTGTCAAACAATACCATTATTGTAAAGAGTTGTGTTGCTGTATATTGTTGTAAAGAGGCTGGACAAGCTGATCAAGCTGCCCCCTTTTTGTATGTGGCAATCTGCCAAGCAATCCGTGCCCGGGACATGGGTTCAGGCACGCTGCCCCCCCCCCCCCCCCCCCCCACCCGACTTGTTCTCTTTCTAGTTCCATCGGATTTTGCTAAAACTTCGGATTTTGCTAAAACTGGTCGGTGTTTTTGTAAAAAAAAAAAAGGCGAACGTGACAATATTCACTATCAATTCGCAAATTCTGGGCGAATTCACCGCGAATTTCATATATCCTCGCAAGAATATTCGCCCAAGTGTGAGAGTAGCCTTAATCAGGGTCGTCTAAGAATTCATTTGATTGTGTAATGATATAATGCATTATTCGGCGCAGAAACCTCAAGAATGAATTATTCAAAGCTCAACCTAGACTGATTCCCGGTCTTGATCCGCCTTCCAGCACCAGTGATTTCATTGGATACAACAATTCCACTGGGTTAACGTGCAGTCACGTAACCTTTCTATATTTATGTTTTGATTGGTCCGAGGTGAAGCTTGTCAGATGAACTATCGGTCGAGATTGACCAAGTCATTAAACATCCACTCTATGGCGTTCACGAGCAACGGAGTGTGACGTCAGATGTTAAAAGGTAAGGCTCAACATGTTGATATCGCCCTCTGTCAACCGGTTGTAGTAGAATGGTGTTGGTAAGACAAGCCTTTGTAATAAGGCTAGCTATCTTTTCCAGGGGTCCAGGGCTGACCTTTATGCAAAATGATTGTATTGATCTTGGTCCAATCAGGTTGGAGTGTGGATCAAGCAAAAGTAAAGTATGTGCTCTTAGGCGGGACGAATCATGTTTGTAATAAAGCTTTCATTACGGGTTCACGAACAACTTATAAATAAAAACTGTTTTTTAAAGAAAACTGGTTTTTAAAGAAAACTGGTTTTTAAAGAAGACATAAAATGTTATGCCTTCTTTAAAACTAAAAAAAGTATTTGCCTGATGTAAACAAGTTTTGCATTATGTTCAAACGTTACATATAGAAACCAAAACAACACACACTTAAACAACCCTAACTTTAACCCCAAAACAACCCAACAAAACAAACAGACATGGGCCACATGTTGTGTAGTTTGACACTACTCTTTACCTGTGGAATAATGTAACTTGCCCCAGTGGCTCATCAACATGCACAAATCACGAGTATACAGTGTTCTGTTTGAACGATTTTGTCAATATTATTCTATTTAAAACCTCGTTTATGTTAAAACAAAACCTACTAAACAGTCACATTCTCCCCGCCTCCAGTCTTGTAGCAAAATAGCTAATTTATATGGGCTGCGACTGATCAAAGTTCTGTGTGGCAATACATTGTTGACCAACACCAAACGATTGAGTTCAAAGTCGAAGTTGATCAGTTTGTCCGTTCAATACCAATCGAATCGACTCGATAATTATTCAAACCGAAATGGAAGACTGAAGCACAATATTGGCAACCATATATTATGTTTTTTTTTTTTTTTTTTGTTTTTTTTTTTTTGGGGGGGGGTTGTAACACTTGAACATGTACATAGCCAGGTGTGGGCATTATGGTGAGGGTTTAGTTTGGAGAAATGCGAATGTGTGGGGTGGAGGCTGATGCCGAGGGAGGGGGGGGGGGTTGGATATGCAGGGTAGGTGAAATACGGGGTTAGCTTTGAGTGTGATGACATGGGATCAATTTGTGTAAGGGAAGGAACATGACATAATGTGGTATCATTTATATGCCCGAGTTCGGCACGTGTGGGGGTGTACAGAGTGACTGCAAAAAGACGATGTTTACAAACACAGTGGTTTAGATTATTTCGAGTTAATGTTTATAAAATCTCTATTTGACAATTTAAACCGTTGGCGAAAAACATATTTGATCAAGGTCTCACTATGATACATAAGGTAAGATGGCAGGTATTTTATTTTCGCATTTTGTTCTCACATTGAACCCTTTCAACTAGATTGATAAACGCGTGAATAACGTCTGTCACATAGTCATCAGAATGAGTGGGACAGAACAGTGACTCGCACGACCTGGTATTCCCTTGATTCCATCAACGTGATCAAGTGACGCAAAATTGACTTTTATTGGCTGTTATCAGAGACCGAGTCCAAGCGAACGACTTCTCGAGTGGCTTTGAATGCTCTCGACATGCTTATCCTTTAACATTGTCGTTTCAGCTACCAGACATAGCCGTAGCCAAAGTTATTTGATTTGAACACAGCCATAAGTTTCAACCGATTTAGTGATAATGTTTGCAAGACTCGTGCGTTCAACTCCTCAACTGAACACAATTGTGGGAACTGTCGCGAGAGGGCGCTCTTCCAGTTGCAGACGTAGGCCATATGTTCCAGAATTGGTTTGTTTTAGTATACATAATTTAAAACTCGTGTAAATCTACTTGCACACCATGCGCTGATGTTGGACAAAATAAGCCAACAAAATGCAATTTTCGATTTGTACTTTCGTATTTCATTTATGAAAACCGTTACAGGTAATTATAGCTATAATTGTTTTTTTTTTTGTATGGCAAAAGGTATACTAGTAGTTGTTAGCTACAAAATAAACCATCCGAACCGGCTGTAAAGAAGTACTTTACCCATCCAGAAGACTTTACATTTAAATTAAGTTAATTTGATTTAATTGAGCTTAAGTGCTTGTTATACGTACAATGCAGCCATTATTATTAGAAAGACTACCTGCTGGTTGTTCATCAATTGCTTTTAACTTCGGGGCTCTCTGGAACTCTCTTGAATATTGCAGCTTCCTTATCAATCATTAATTTAGATAATTGAACCCAGATGTGATTGACTGTTTTTCTTCTCTTTTTTACATTGCATGGTAAAACCTGTTTTTGTGTATAGATATGGGAGGGTGACGCACATGTATAACACATAACAATATCACGTACGTGAAGACCGAAAGCCTTTTAATTTTACCCCAGCTCCCCCCCCCCTCCCCCCGTTTTGCAAAAGTGTGAAATACCCAAACGCCCATTTTTTCGACAATGATCAACCCATTTGTTTTCATGATTTTGAGAAATAAATGCAATTTATACTGAAAGTGAGGGCGCTGTTTTCGAAGCAGAGTGACTTGAAGTCATCCTTCAATATTACCAAGTTTGTGACTAAGTTTTTGTTTAGCAAGTTTTGCTGTGCTACTGTGCTAAGCAAATTTGAATGTTTACAGGCCTAAATTAGGCCCCCTATGAACATGGTCACAATCACCATACTGCATTCATACAAAGGCCGCTCCACTGGATTTGATTTATTCAAGTGCGGACCACATAACTTGTTTTCCTTATACTCTGCAGCCGCAGCACGCCAAATAGAAAATCCACAAGGAATGTGCGATATGCCACCTTTTGTTTCGAGCACAATGACCGTGGATTAACTCTCGACAACATTACCGTCTCACATTGTGATTGTGTACGATTGCGAAGGCTGGATGTCAGACGAAAGCAAGAGTTGGTAAATTGTTCTTATACGGATTTCAAACGATGGCATCCATGTTGGCTATGCACTTTTAATTAGAGAAGGTGAATTAATGTGTAAGATGTTCTTTTTTAAAATTCATTAAGGGTTTCATTATGCTATGATTGTCGTTTGGAAAACGAAACTCAGTATCAAGACAGTAATACTGGCTACTACCCTTGGATTATTATTTCGCCATGCTGAGTGTAAGCTAGCGGAACAAACCTCTCAGTGCACCATACCAATTTGGAGATGTCACAAACAGTGAGAAGCCTACGTGGAAAATGCAGATTGTCATGCGGTGGCAACTCTGAAGAACGGGTAAGCTTAAATAACAAGACTTCAGGCCTAGAGCCCCTTTCAGCCATCTGAAAGCATACCATGTTGTGCTACAAGTTCGTTTATTCTGTCATTATTTTCATTTTTATTAACTTTGATGACCATTTGAGTCCAAAAATATCCACAGATTTGTTATGTTATTTTTTTGTTTGCGTGCACCAAGTGAGAATATTATAGTCTTTGACATTACCAATGGTGCCCAGTGCCTTCAAACAAGTGCGAAATTGAAAAGGGAGCAGACGTTCGAAATGAAAACAGGATAATAATTATAATATACTGCCTGAGGTCAGTCTCAATATAGAGAGAAAGGGTATAATACGGAGTTTGGTTAAGGTTTCCAGAGGGTATACCTACACCGCTTCAATGCACTTGATCTAGATATTAATAAAACAACCCACTTTACTCAACGCATGTAAACATTCGAACTTCCGGATCTTGGGTTAAGACAAACACCCATGGAGCATTATGTGTATGTATTTTGTGCGTATCTTGTTTGAGGCACAATTCGTGCACATGACACCAGTCGTTATTGATACCCATCAGATGACATAGAGGGCGGGCACATTTACAATGAAATGCTGTGACATCGACGCTTAATCTTTACATCAACAATTCACAAGCACTTAAAAGTCTACCAGCCTCGTTCTTGTTGATAAAATAATAACCCTCTTAATACTTATCAAGAAACAAGTCCTGGAGGTTAGTACATATACCTATACGATATGGTAAACAAAACAAAAACTTCCATGCATATATAGAAGTTCTGTTTTAAAAGTCACATGTCCATCACCATATCAAGAAACGTGTCTTAGTACACACTATTAATTGGTTTGCGGTAACACCATGTACTTGCCAGGTAGAGTTTGTTCTTAGAGAACTGTCTTGCTTTATTCTACTACCGCGGATTATATGTTCGCGGGGTTAGGGAGACTTTTCAGTTCTGAAAAGAACTGTCCTGTTTTGTTTATTATTTGTTTACTATTACCCGGGCAGATGGTATAGAAACAAGGCTGGGACTTATACTTTTAGGATCGTGAATAACTGTACTACCGCGGATTCAGTTCTTGAAGAGACCTTGTAATTTAACAAAATTGTCATGCCTACTAATAATAATATCAGCTCTATTTAACAAAATCGAATATCCATCCTCATGTCATAAATACACTTACCCCTGAGACCTGGTAAATTAAATAAATACAAGTCCTGTTTTCCAAATTCCTATATCCATACCAATGTCAAGAAACAGATCATAGGGGTTAGTTTATTCTAACCTCTGAGACCCGGTAATTTAAAGTTGAGTTTGAGTTGTGGGTCCCTCACAAAGAATAATTTCGTCTTTTTTTGTGATAACGTTGCAAACACACACATAAACCAAACAATGAGTAAACTGACATAGACACCATTTTGAGAAAAAGGCCTCTACTCTTGTCATAAAAAGGTTGAAAGTCAACACAGGGGCACAGTAGTAATTCACAGAATAACAAGTTAATAATTAAACAAATGTTTCATGAGTTTCTGTGCATTATTTACTTTATTGTTTTGAGTTCAGCGTTCAGCGTGCTCAAAACTGAGCAAACAGCGCCCTCATAAGTTCAACCGATGGTGCACTACACCATTATTATAGAGAGCACTGTGCGCCAAAATTAAACTGATACCTATACCTTGTTCGGTAACTGTAACTATACTATTTGAATGAATTGGCTAGCACCTGGAATTGTTGACTTTCAACCTGAATTATTTGGGCACACGAAGCCACTAAAAATGTCTTTGGTATAGTCATGAGAGCAGTAGTCTCACACAGATCAGCAGTGCCGAGAGTTAGTTGTGGGAGAGCCGTTTCGGTGTAAATGCAACAGTTTATTAGCGACTCGCCACTGGAAGGTCTTACAAAGATTACCATTTTCTTCTGGAAAGCGCTAGCCTAATGTATTTATTGACTTTTATTTGTAATTTTCGTTTAATATCTGTTCGGTTTTTTTTTTTTTTTTTTTTTTTTTTTTGGGGGGGGGGCGGCTGCTGTTATTTGGTCCATACAGGCATTACTTGATTATAATCACAGTTTGTACAATCTTCCTCCATGGTACAACTCATCCCATCAGTAACTAAGACCGCGGGGCCTCGGTTTTGGTAATTATTATCAAAATTCCTTCAATTCCAACGACTATTGCCTCCTGATTATGCTCAACATTATTTTTGTTTTCTTATTTTGGTTCACTGCTGTTATCTTTGATTACAAAATTCACAATCTCAAAACCACGTACTGGGATTACGAATAACAATTGTCAATTAATTAATTAATTGACAAAAATAAGAAGAATAAGAAACAAAATAACCACTATCGAACAACAATATTATTCCCTTTTCTTCCAGTCTTCGAAAAGGCACCGGCCAATGGATTGTAATAATGGAGTATGAACTGGCCAACAATGAGTACACCAACTATCCTCACATGCCATTGGGCGTACCCATAGCATGCAGATCTGAATGTAGGATCACGTAGGACGGCGGCACGACAGCTTTGGGAGAGGGTAAGTTTCTTCATTATCATTTCTTAAACGATAATCAATATGGGACAGCATCCGTACATGGAATGTGTACTTGCCCCGCGCGGGAAAATTAATCAAAACAATTCGACAAACCCTTGAAGCTCTGGACATACTTTAGAGCGCGGCATAGTTGGTTGCATAGCGCCCCCATTCAGCAGTAAAGAGTAAACATGAAGCTCTGAACATTATTTTGCAGCGCGGCATAGTTATGCATAGCGCCCTCGTTCGGCAATAACCCTGAAGTATAATAACTCTAGCAGTGATGTTTATACAAAGGTTACTGCTGTGATCCGTTTTAGCATTACAGTTCTACAGCATAATCAATCAGATTTTCCCCAATGTCATACTTAGTGCAGGGACGGTGTCCCAGGGAAATCTGTTCGCCCGAGATTTCGTCTCCATAATGAGCATTTAATGTGGGCTGAAGGTGGATGCTTCAAAAGAGGGCGCTGTCGGAAGTAGTTTGCTCACAGTTCGCCTTATGAAGGGAACTAATTATAATCTCTTGCCGTTCCAGCAGGGGGAAGTCAAAAGCGACAGGCATGATAGTGTCAATGCTGTTAATCGACAAATAGTGCATGTTTGCAATTTTGTTTTCAAATGTGTCACATACATACGGAAGCTAACTTTAACAATTATATCCAGTGCAAACTGCAAGTTACACATAAATAAAGAATGTTCGAATGATAAAGCAATTCAAAAACTTAATTTGACAGCTTCAGTTGGGATTGCGACTTAAAGATTTGTTCCTCTTCTAACAACATAATACTTCACTGTACAACCGAAACAACGTTTTGTATGCGTTTGATCTCTAACAAACACACGTCAATAAGAAACACAAAAGAGTTGGTTATTATTTTTTTTTTTTCAATTTCAGTTCCGTTGAAATCATTGAAGTTGCAGTAGTTCCGTTTGTTTATTAATCGTATGGGTTCAACACAACATTTAAAAGATGATCTTTAATTATACTTAACATCGTCCAACGAGGAAAACTCATGTACCATGATTGAAGCTAATGGTGTAGCTCGTTTAAAGCCAGTGGACACTATTGGTAAATCGTCAAAGACCAGTCTTCTCACTTGCTGTATCTCAACATATGCATAACATAACAAACCTGTGAAAATTTGAGCTCGATAGGTCGTCGGAGTTGCGAGAAAAACACCATTGTCACACGAAGTTGTGTGCTTTCAGATGCTTGATTTCGGGACCTCAAATTCAAAACTTGAGGTCTCGAAATCAAATTCGTTGAAAACTTATTTCTTGAAAACAACTCCACTTCAGAGGGAGCCGTTTATCACAATGTTTTATTCTATCAACAGCTCCCCTTTCTCTTTACAAAGGAAGGTTTTATGCTACTAAAACTTGAGATTTTGAAATCAAATTCGTGGAAAATTACTTATTTCTTGAAAACGACTCCACTTCAGAGGGAGCCATTTCTCACAATGTTTTATACTATCAACAGTCCCCCTTACTCTTTACAAAGTAAGGTTTTATGCTAATAATTATTTTGAGTAATTACCAACATGCTCCCATCGCGACGTCATCAGTTATCAAAATATTACACACAATCAACAGTTAACAAAAGTACATTTTCTTCAAATTATTTTCGACAGGCATTGATGCTGTCGAAGTAAACAAATACTCAAACATAGACGTGACGCGGTCTGAACCCATGCACTTCTAGTTGACGCAACTCTCATAATACGGCTATCGCCGGTATGTTAAAACAGCGCCACCAATCACTCGAATGTGATTCATGCTTATGCGTTGCCGCTTCTTTTGAACACACATCTTGCAAGCAGCTGGAAGTTTGTATCTAAAACATCTTCCAATTCCCAACTTTGAATGACACACACAAAACAATCCTTTTAATTGAATTACTCATTCTTAGCCACCCTTGTCTAAATTAAAATGATTAGTATAGCAACAGAGCGTCGGTGCCAACCAGCCCTTGCCTAGATAGTTTCTTTAATAAACGTGCACTTCAAAGAAAGATAATAATAATGCGTGCCATCAGAATGCTCTTTTGGATTTGATGTCACTCTTGTTGAAACAGTTTGTCGTGACCCCCAAACAGCAGAAATAGCAGAAATAGACTCGTATATACTGCTCAGTTTAAACCATGTTAATTTGTTCATTGTTTGAAGTGATTTTGATTTAGATGCTCGGTTATTTATTTTAGCCTGACGTGTTTTCCCACAGAGAAAATCAATTAATTATACAAAAGTTGAATTCACAAAATTCAGGATAACCACCACCCATAAACCAACCGACCCCAAAACAGTAACAACTAATAGTAACATAAAAATGGAACCACAGCATTGAATTCAGTCGAGGCAGAATGCCTATTACTTCTTGGTATATTAATAAAGTCGCCTGACATTGATTCACTTCATCCGGGGTATAAGCCTGAAGTGGCGCATACTTCAAGATATCGGTGTCCGACATCTTACCCAGGGATAATAATTGTGCTCTCTCAATATTACATTTTGCTGACATTACAGTTGCAATAGAAAACCCAGCTGTGCCCATCTCCGCATTACACGGAAGCTTCCTGATTCCGCATGTATTCTGACGCATGATAGCAAATAGGATACCTACCTTTTTTTCAAATAAAGTCAATGATTTTTGGCTCTCGGTGGAAATAAAGCCGAGTCTGTTCTGGATAAGGTTCTCGTAAATTGGCGTAACCAGAGACATCAACCTGGGAGGAGCTTTCCTTTAAATTGTTTTCCTTTCAAATCAAGACGCTCGGGACTTTTTAGGCTCGAAATTCAAGTAGACATTAATATAAGTTAGTTCCAGTGACTTCGTCTAAGGTGCTAGACAACAAACGGTCGGACGAACCTTGATTCAGAACGGAATGGTCACAAAATGTTTGCCACCTTAAAGTTTCCCAAAATAGTTTTCTTCCCCGCCGTGAGAGAAAAACAAACGAAGCATGCGCTATTGAATGACAACCCTAAGTAGGCTTGAACCGCTCCTTTCGAGTTGGGTTTCCCTTAAGAAAATAATGTTGAGTGTCTAGATTTAATACAATTTGAGTAAAAATCTCGCCAGGCATGGGTGTACTTTTTTTATTTTCAAATTGTATTCCTTTAGGACTATGAGGTAGACGATAATTTTAGGCAATGCGTCCATCTAATGGCATCGAACGCCCGTTTGCCTCTCCAATCACAAACCTATTATAGGCAACACAAGTGTTTTTTGTTTTCTCGTTTGTTTTTATCTCATTTCATTTGAGTTGCTTTAAGTATATCAGTTTTAAAACCAACCACGTACATTTCTTTCAGGAATTGAGGTGTTCCGGAAGTGTTGGGCAAAAAAAAAATACAAGTTGTGATAGATTTTATGTTGTCGGCTAAACGTACACGTTTTTTGCAACCCAGGTTGCCCCTCCGAGGTTTAAATTGAATACACTTATGATTTTACCCGTGCGTGTTTCCAAATGGCAAATTGTCACGCTGCATCTTGTGATAACATAAGTTTGTATCATGGGGGAGTTTCCCCCACCCCTTCAGGACAAAAACAAAAAGAAACACAGAGAAAACGAGTTCTACATTCTGCTTCTAAATGCACTGAAACTAGGTTTTAAAGTCACTTGGTAATAATACTGCCAAAGACCAGTATTCTCACTTGGTGTATCTCAGCAATATGCACAAAACACAAATCTGTGAATACTTGGGCTAAATTAGACATCGAGGTTGCAAGCAAATAATGACATAAAAACACCCCTGATACAAACATTATTGTGTATGCTTTCAGGCCTCAAGTCATTTTTCAAATTCAAATTTTGAATGCGAAGTAAAAAAAAAAAAAAAAAAAAAGAAAAAAAAAAACAAGTTATTCAAGGGGAAATCGTTTCTCACTTTGTTCAGGAATATCAACCGATCTCGTTACAGAGTAAATTCGCAAAAAAAAAAAGTCGCATCCCCTTAAGGTGATCCCCTGGCTGCCGCTTCCCATGGTTGTATCGTAATTTGGGTGTGATCCCTGGCTACAAGGCAGTTAACGGTTGTATGGCTTCTGACTGGCACCCCCGAACAAAGATATTGACAAAATAGGGACACAGCCAATATAGGGCTAGATAGCACAGTTGGTAGAGCGCCGGCACGTTAATCCGAAGGTCGTTGGTTCGAATCCCACTCTAGTAAATTCTTTGTTCAACCCCAAAGTCAGAGTAAATTTGTGTGCTAATTATATAATATTAACATCAGGTGTATGGGAATTGTAAGGCGAGTACAGTGCGGTTCTGTGCACCAAATCGGCAAGTGAAATCATTGATACATTAATCTCGACGAAACGCTCTTTAAGCAACTTTCCGTAGAATTTTCTTAATCCGTCCCATGGTTTACGGTTGGACATAGTAAAACAGTGGCGGTATGTTCGCCCCATCTCATCACCACACCGAGTATGTTACCACTAACACCCCGAATATGTGATCAGTTTGGTCTGGTCTGAAGTTGCATTAATAAAATACTATTACTTACATCGTTAACTTAAAGTAGCTAAGGACACTTTGCACCACCAAGCAGTTTCAGAAAAAACGGTGCAAAGAAAAGTAAAACAGCTAAAAGAAGAGTCAAAATTTGGACAAAAAGGGGATTATCTTTGCAAACATCGACACTGTCAACTTTCAGCGAACCAACGTGTATACGAAACAAGCCACAAGGAATTACTAACACAACAGAGGTACATGACCCATCAGACTGTCCCCCTCACCACTTGTTGACATGAAAAATAAACTAATTAACCGACCACCACCTCGGGGGTACCTCTTCTCCATCAACATATACAGGCAAGAGAGTCATAAAGGTTCAATAAAACGAGCCATGGGTTAGTATTTTTTTTTTTCAATATCCTTCAGCGGGAAACTTGATTCAATCATAAATAATTTATTTCAGAATGACAGAGGGGTTCATATGTTACCTATAACACGCGCTGTTACTGTACGTTGTATTGATTTGCCGTTAAAGGGAGTGCGATTGGTAGTCACCCTTAAAATGAATGTCAATACAAAAAACTCTGATTAGAAAGCAGCGTTTGGTAGTGTAAAGCATTCAGTAATAGTCTCAACTCGATGTACTGTCCTTTTTGAAAACAATTTGTTTTCCCAAATAATTATGAATCTGAGAAGTGTTGCTGACTGAGAGTAATGGTGTTCAGATTGTGTACTCCAATTATGGATTATTATTCCTGCGTGAACTTATTCGCTCCATATCTCAAAACCCCTTTCTTTTGAACTGGAACTCTCATTATTGGTAGGCATTATTTATATTGAACAAATCATTAAAACAATTAACGCTGCCAAAACCAAAGGTGCATCATTCCATATAGGTTCACTGCTCATTCGGACTGGTATTGTATTGACAACAATACAAATCTACTGAGGTTTGACTGACTTGAATTTACTATGGTTCACATTGGCGGATGTAAAACTACAATGGCAACCAAACATCCGAGCATCCGAAAGTGATTATAACATTGTGTCTTCATCTTAGCGCCCCCTTCCTTTCCCACTACACAACACATGATATGGGATCAAATAATATTGCATTTTATCTTAAGCGCTTGGGGTTAAAAGTAGGGCAGTGGATGACAGATTTGGCAGACAGCACGCGCGGGATCTAAATTGGGGGCACGTAATTCTTCACATAGCTTATGATTTATGCAGCTGGCTCTTGATAAGGTCAAAGGTTAACAATCGATTTGCAAAAAATAAAAGTGAATGCAATCTGTCAGAATAATAATTATGTGTTTTTGTTGTGTGCACTATTCGTGACAATAGTGCCCTCAACGGTGATCTACAACTGTAAATCGACGAATCCTCTGCGTGCTCAACGAATTTGACCTGAAAATCAATGAACGATTTTGTTTCTAATGGTTAATTTTCTCAAGTCTTTACTTGTCAAGTCCCCCCCCCCCCCCACACACACACACACCACAATCAATAATGTATTCGTAACTTTTGGTTGGTTTTGTTTGACGAATCATTTAAACAGAACATTAAATACAAACATTGAAAATAATTGACAGCAAATATCTTCAAGACTGTTCTGAGGTACCTCCCTGCGGCAAACCATTAATGTCGAATTTGCTTACAGTGAGTAAACATCCGAACATTTATGCCGCATAATTTCTTCTTTTCCCCCAGCTGTGACAGTAGATGTTCGATCCCCAGGAAATAAAAGAAAAGAGTCTAGTCTCAGGCCTTACGGGGAATCACATCAACCAATAAACTGAAGCATCTGAAACAAAATTTATTTAATTACCGGAATGTTCCTGACGGCTAAAATCAATTATTTACACTTGTCTGCCAACACAAGCACATTAGTGGCAAAGCTAATTAGATACTGTTGATATAAGCGGAGTTTTGCCGCGGAAATAGGGGATGCTTGTCGACTTTTTTTATTCGGATTTCCGTGAATTTATGAAGCCGGGACGCGTTAATTAAACACATCAAGAGCCTCCTTAGCTCCAAGGGTGATGTTGGCACACCTGCATGTTGTTAAAGTCATGACTTTTTGAACGATTCCCGTCTCTCTAATTCACACCGAGAAGAAATAATTGTAGTGGTGCCGTCAGCAGTTCTGATTCGTCACATTAGTATTGAGGTCTCCAGGGTTGGGTTCACTCAATGAAATAGTTATTCATGAAGTAGTTTGGCTATCAAACATTGTTGATACAAAAATGGTAGTTCGCTGCCAGCGTTCTAGAAGTCTTCTCTTGAATAATAACACATGGACAAGTAGCGAAAACCAAAACATATTAATTGCTAGTCAGACAAAAAAAATATGTGTTTATGTTCTTGTAAATCTGAACAAACATTTTTGTTAGAATAGAGGTACAAACTAAGGTTAGTTTTAGGGTCAGGTTTATCATTAGTTTTAGAGTCAGTAGCAGAATGGTGGTCAGGTAAAGATGAAAGGCAGGCACACTTAATTATCTCGCGAAGTCAAGCTCACTTTAAAGCTCGGGAGCTATTATCCAAAGTAACGGAATAACTTCATAAATCTCTACAAACACCGCCGCATGTCTAGGTATTTAACTGTAACTGTTAATTAAATTTACATTTTACTTTGTATTGTGTTGTCGCGAATATAATTTAATAAATTATTACATTTCTATTGAACTAAAGTATTGTATCGGGATTAAACAGTTGAATAAAATAGCTTCGAAAAAAGAAGAGTAAAGCCTCCAGCTAAAATCTTCAAAACAATCTTCAAGAGACTTGAGAATAATCTCTATTGAAACAAAACTAAAAATAAAACACCCGTAGGCTGCCGATTAAAGACTGAATGCAAACAAAAAGCGATGTCTTTATCAGCCACCACCTCCTGGGAGCACCAACAGTGTTTCTATCTGATCACAACATCGACTTGCGTCTGAAAGAAAAACATTTCTTTCAAAAGATTTACCCACACACTATTCATGAAAGCTATTAGTTTGCTTCTGGCTAAATACAAACAAAAAAGTGAGAAAAGAAAGAACCGGGGAAAGGGTTAAAATGAATTATAGACCAAAGTAAATCGACTGAAATACTCAACTGTTTTCGATCCAGTTGTACATTTGATGCTGAACGTGGGGGAAACGGAGAAAACAAATGATTTTTTGACAGTTTTCTTGAATGCACAGGCTTGTTAGTTTCCATCCAATGCTTGACTATTTTGGTATTAATTCTGTGAAATATCTATCGATTTATACAAACCAGCAAAATGTCTAACGTATCATGACGTATCTAGATCAAGCATCAATCGATTAAGGACAGGTTCAATCTGGAACAATTCAGACACTGTTTGTATGAATTAAAACAAGTTACTTCTTTACGAAGACTGATTCAATTGCTCACAAACCTACACCCGATTGGAAGGCCTTAGTATAATCGTAATGTCAGTGATTTGTAAAGCACAACCGTGAAACAAACTGTTCAGAAGGGGGAATCTTTGACGACATTACTTGTAATTTTGATATCATGAATCGATAGCAGATATTCTAAAGTGTGAAGCATGACCTTTGATGAAAGAGTTGAAACAGGCACAACACGATGTCGTAGTTGAATGGTACAACTTAAGAAACTTGTTTAACTTGTAGTGTTGATTTGATGTACGTCAAATGTTCCAAAGTTGGAAACATAACCTTTATTGAAAGCGTCGTGTTTGAATGTCTTGAGCACCCACAAAGCACAGTGTCGTAGTTGGATGTTTCATCAAACTTTACAAGAGAGATTTGTGACGGAGACACATTTCAAACAGTGCGCTTGTGGTTGTAATAGATAGGTGTGTCAGAACAGTAATGTTGCTTGATCCTTGCTTAAAGGTAGTGGATAATATTGGTAACTACTCAAAATAATTATTAACATAAAACTTTACTTGGTAACGAGTAATTGGAAGAGGTTGATTGTATAAAACATTGTGAGAAACGGCTCTCCCTGAAGTGATGTAGTTTTCAAGAAAGAAGTACTTTTCCACGAATTTGATTTGACCTCAGATTTAGAATTTGAGGTCTCAAAATCAAGCATCGGAAAGTACACAATTTCGTGTGACAAAGGTGTTTTTTCTTTAATTATTATCTAAAAACTTAAACGACAGATTCAGTTCGATTGTTCACAGGTTTGTTATTTTGTGCAAATGTTGAGATACACAAAGTGAGAAGACTAGTCTTTGAAAATTACCAATAGTGTCCAGTGTCTTTAAAGACACTGGACACTATCGGTAATTGTCAAAGACACCAGTCTTCTCACTTGGTGTATCTCAACATATGCATAAGATAACCAACCAGTGAAAATGTGAGCTTAATCGGTCGTCGAAGTTGCGAGGTAATAATGAAATAAAAAACACCCTTTTCACACGAATCTGTGTGCGTTCAGATGCTTGATTTCGAGACCTCAACTTCTAAATCTGAGGTCTCGAAATCAAATTCGTGAAAATTACTTCTTTCTCGAAAACTACGTCACTTCAGAGGGAGCCGTTTCTCACAATGTTTTATACTACCAAATCTCTCCCCATTACTCGTTACCAAGTAAGGTTGTATGCTAATAATTATTTTGAGTATTTACCAATAGTTTCAACTGTCTTTAAATATACAAAAATATTTAAGTAATACGCACAAGCCTCACAAAGCCGTTGTAACAATAAAACAAATTTGTTTTGTTCAAAAAAATATATATTAAAGGCAGTGGACACTATTGGTAAATACTCAAAATTATTATTAGCATAACACCTTTCTTGGTGATGGGTAATGGGGAGATGTTGATGGTATAAAACATTATGAGAAACGGCTCCCTCTGAAGTGCCATAGTTTTCGAGAAAGAAGTAAGTAATTTTCCACAAATTTGATTTTGAGACCTCAGATTTAGAACTTGAGGTCTCGAAATCAACCATCCAAACGCACACAACTTTGTGTGACAAGAATGTTTTTTTTTTGCTTTCATTATTATCTCGAAAGTTTGATGACCGACTGAGCTCAAATTTTCAAAGTTTGATATTTTATGTTGAGATACAGCAACTGTGAAGAATAGTCTTTGACAATTACCAATAGTGTCCACTGTCTTTAAAGCAATCTAATGGTATAAAACCAAAGGTATATTTACCTTTAAGCAATTAATGTGTTCAGAAGTTGAATGTGTGAATGATGACACCCATTGGCGTAGTTGCCCGCAATCTATGATGTGGATATCACAAAATAGTTATTCACATTGGAGTAACAGCAGCAGTAGCGCCCTTGGCCCCGTTGGGACGGCTAGCAAACCGCCAACCCTACAACTGTCACGGTTATAGACGTTTGGGGGTCACCTCGGCCCTTCAAATGAATGCCCCGTGTAAAATCAATGAATGCAAGGGGCACAGGGTTTTTCTCATTCCTTCATGTTTCTTCTCTCCTTGTCCCCTCTTCCTATATCACGTCAGAACTGAAGTTGGCAAGGTATTCATGCGAGTGAACTCAGAGTCAGTTGGGGAAAGTAAGAAGTGTGACCTGTAATAAAAGGTAGATGACACGTGTACACCAAATAATACTTTCTAGCTTATCATTTCTAGAGAAAGATACAAATAACAGGTTGCAAAAAGACTCGTATAGGTCCAATCTCAGACAATAGCTGGATATGTACTCACTCAGATGTAGCAATTGTTGGGAACTGCACAGAAAATTTGTTGTAATTATGGTTTGGCTTTACTTTATTTTAAAACCGTTAATTAATTTGCGTTTAAATAAGGCTCTCAAAGGGAATGTACACGTACTTTGTAATTGTCATGGACCAGTCTTCTCACTTGGTGTATCCCATCATGAAATAACAAGCCTGTAAACATTTAGGCTCAATTGGTCATCGAAGTTGCGAGAAAATTATAAAAGAAAAAACACCCTTGTTGGACGAATTTTGTGCTTTCAGATAAGAGTAAAATACTTCTAGCTAGAAGTCTTTTATTATTTTCGAGATAAGTTACCTCTTTCTCAAAAACAACGTTACTTCAGAGGGAGTGGTTTCCCACAATTTTGTCAACTCAACAGCTCTCCAATGCTCGTTGCCATGTCAGTTTTTAAGTTAATTTTGTTTTGAGTAGTAACCAAACGTGTACCTTTCCCTTTAACGCATATTAGTGTTTTAAGACTGCTAATACAGTATCGAATACTATTGTATACAAACATGTGTTTTGTCTTGAGCTACAAACTGAACGAAATATTTTACCGGCCTACTTCTTTTCGGCAAAATGTTAGTCAATATTCTTTTTCATATCAAGGGCTTGAAAATACTGGCGCATTCTGGGCGATCGATGCATCGATATTACACAAAGAGACAAAGAAACAAACAAAAATGTGAGGTTGGGGAAACCCCGGGCAGTTAAAACTCAATTATAATCACCAATATCAGTTTCCGCTCGAAACCATGGATGTTCGATCGGGAATGGTGGCCAAAAGGTGTAATGGATATATAGAACCGAATTCCGCAAGCAGAATTGGAGTATAGGTGACAGAGACCAAGCATAATATGCAACAATGCCCCAAAGCTGGGTTTAGTATAAGGAGCATAATATATGTCAAGTTTTTGTCTTCTTCTGATGTTGTGTATCTTGAGGAAATTTAATCATCTTGTAATGTTAATATCTCTGTTGAGAAAGTTATATAGACAAACGAAACAAAACACCACATTAAAATTAGATTCGCGTGATGATAAATGTTGTTTTTTCACAAATTATTACCGCCACAAATTATTATCAAAATAGTGTACTTGTGTACAGCCAAAATCATTGGTACACTTTCAATAAATTGACAATAACACACGACTTGAGAAATAATTTGCAGATCTTCTACTACGACAAACTAAAACACTTTGCATTCATCATCAACGCAGACGAGTGTTTAATGGTGGACCATTGCAACCAATGATAATATACTATATCTGCGATTTCACGAATCATGACCGACGAAAGCATGTTTTACATCAACCTAAGATGGGGCTGTGCATCAAACCTTAAAACTTGTTTTTAAGCAGCGTGCAAAGAGAAAAACAAAAACTGTGTCTGTCCGTCGGAGAGTCTGCTCCTCCTTATTGGGAAATTAACACGGGCATAAAGGGGATGATTCAACAGAGGGCGCTATAGGGTATGGGTGTATACAAATCGCTGTATGTAGGACATAACAATGTTCAGGTGATAGTATCTCCGGGGACATAGTCTATTGTACACCGGAATCAAACCCACGACCTCCTGTGCGGCACCATAAGGTCCGGGCTACATTTAGGTACATGTTTGGGGCTACATTTAGGTCAGGCTACATTTAGGGCTCGGGCTACATTTAGGTGCCGCACAACCTCCTGAGTACCAGGTGAAGTGAATTTACAACATAACTTAGCAACCAATGCGTTGTTGTGCGAGCCATTTATGTCACTCAACTATTGCTCAAGGAGAGTCAACAACCTTCGCGCGCTCTCCTGTGTTATCACCCTTGGGGAAACTGATGTTTATAAATGGTTGCCAGACTAATCCAAATAAGTAGCTCATGGCCATCACTCAGTAACATCGCTCCAGGCTCGCCTTGCCGTCTTTCTCAGGGGAGGCGGCAAGAGATGACGAGGGAGAAGGTGTTACGCTACTCCGGCTCGACGTGGAAGGGCGAACCAAAACGCCGAGATCGTCAACAAATTACCCACGACAACAGGGTCAAAGTATTCGGCGTCATCATCAAGCGACGACATTAGTACAAGCCAACAAGCTCAGCATCTCTAGATTGATCTATGGCCGCCTACAGCACAAGCAACAGATTCACATGTCTGTATTTATAAACCAGAATGAATAACGGTCGCCGTAGTGCCAACCGCCTCCGGACTATGAGCTTAAATAATTGGCTAGCTGTGATGATACAACACACTAAGAGTGTCACCTTAAACACAATTCCACCACCATCAACCACTACAACGCTAACTTAGCTGTCAAACTGGTGCCCACTTAACGTGGCTTCCACAAGTGATCCCATCTTATAAGGCAAACCAGAAAGGCAACAAAACTTCAAACATGTACTCTGGAATACAATCTTTAACCGATACCTTGTATATTTCAGAAAAGCCGAGTCAAACCAACACATGTACAATGTGTTCTAAAATGTTTTACCAAAACTGCCATTGGCATTGACCTACCAACATGCTTTATTACCATTGCGATCTGCTTTACTTCCTACCAATGATAATGTATTATCACATAGTTTTAAGAATGGTTACTAAACGTACACGTTCTCATATCTAAACGTACACGTTCTCATATCTAAACGTACACGTTCTCAAATCTAAACGTACACGTTCTCGTATCTAAACGTACACGTTCTCATATCTCATAAACGTCCACCTTCACTTGTAAAACAAACACTCAATTTAGCCTCTATACTTGAGGATGTTAAGGCTTTTTTAAGGAACAAAAAAACAAGCAATAAATATTAAATAAATAATACTGCAAGGTGCTAACAACATCTGTCAAGCAGTCGATCTCGCTAGGGTACCAGATAACCATGAATAAGCTCAAGCTAGGATGGAGATCGCCAAGCCCTATATCAAACCACCTCTTCAATGGAGATATCCAAAAGACGACCTGAAAACCTTGACAAAGGAAGCATCAACATCACTTAGCTGGACCCAGTTTCATTCATTGACTTCACCCACTCAAACCGTACCATATAAAACAATATTTTAACCAACTCACAGGTTGTGCACCAGCTCATGGAATCGAAACAATTTTACACATCTTCATCACAACTTCCATAATAAATAATGAGCACCATAGAATCATGGCTCACGACCATGAATTTCTCAAGGCTAATGTTCAGGAACTCAGACATGAGTTTGACTTTAACCCTTTTCCGAAAACGCTAAAATCGACTGCACCCTGACCACTGTCTTGGCCTTAGTGGAAATGGTTTGGTTCTGGGCCAGAACCTACAAAATGTCCAACTTGAGATCTACGCCCAAGCTGAAACTGACACAACATTTTGCCTTCGCCTATTCGATCTATACACACTGGATAAGTATAAACGACTGAAAATTTCACAGATCCGGCACAAGGTTTTTGCCATCATCAAACCATCTCGAACCTATCGAGCAAAAAGAAAAACCGAGACGCCTGACATCAATACGTGGTAGGTATCTCATGAGAGTGCTGAAGGGCCAGCCCAAACATACTATCCAGGCCTCTGCTCACGAACGAGCAAACCACCAACAACGTACCAGTCTGTTGCTGGACCATAATGGATCACACTCGACAGACACAAACCTAAACAGCTTTAGACGCACCATTCTAGGCTTATGTCACCCATGCTTTCTATTGTAAGACTTCTCCTGCGGATCTCAACAGACCATAAACCCTCCCAGCTCTAGCCCGCCAGTCACAAGATCAACATCACACTCTTTACCACACAGTTGCACCATTTTCGTTTCAATTCTCGGTGCAAATATTTTCTCCGACACGCAATAATTGGTATCTTAACCTCAGTTACCAAAGCTCACTGGACTACACAAACCAAACATATAGTGAGGTAGAGGTAACTGGTATCCAAGGAGAAGGATAAAGTGCAAGCACAAACACTTTATGGACAACTGCCCCTAGAACCAGCAAACTTGACCCAGCCTAGATAAAACCCATCTATGCTCTTCTGGATATTCAACCTTTGTCTATGATAGGAGCAATAACCCTCACACACTCTAGCCTGTTGTACACAATAAAAAAAATCACTCTCTTCGTCACACAGTTTCTTGTTAAACAGTGGTTACTTGATGATCTCAATATTTCAACTGTTACCTTTTTGCGACCAAAAAGACGTCGATGATACCGGTTCATAACCAATTACTCTCAAAAATTGCATTTAGTAAAAAATAATTCAATTCAAAAAAGCACCTCTCCGCGCGGCTTTTTCAGACGAGAATATGCAATGACACATTGACGTCACTTACGCTTTTTCCCATCAGAGTTTGTGCACAATTTTCAAGCTTTGGCCAATTGAGAGCACGGTTTTCCACACCAAATAGCGCCGATGAAGTCATAATTCCTTTGTCGCGCGGGTTCGTTTGACATCACGGTTTCTTTTAAAAGAATTTTGGCTCAGAGTGTTTCGGAGAAAAAACATTTTTAACATATTTCAACGTGAGGTAAAGAGACTCGTTATATTCGTGTTCTGTTTCCTATGGGCTGCATCTATATTACAAACATGTAACAACTACATTTTTTTCTGAGTAGTCTGTAGCCGGCCTTTAAGTTTCGATGCATAATTTCCCCGCCACGCAATTGATTTCTTAACCTAGGTGACCAAAACTCACCGGACTACACAAACCAGAGCCTTTGTCCAGTACCCCGGACTTTGAGTCTCCCTAGAGCCTTGTGTTGAACCGAGGCCCTCATACAGCTTTCGGGCATTGCCCCCGTTCCCACAGCGCGAGACTGTGACGCTACCGAGCAAAATGCAGACTACATCAATACTGACGACTACCGAGTCCAATCGGCTCCCAACGGAGTAACAGGTTTCGCTGAGGTGGATGACGCTAACCGACAATGGCTCGGAAACTATCATCCACCTTAAATAATCGAACAGACAACATACGAAAGAGAAGGAGAGAGATGGGGGTAACTAAAGCGGTAAAATACAGCGAGGCAGAGGTTTTTTTTTTTTTTTTTTTTTTTTTTTTTTAATGTGGTTTTACACTGGACTCATAAGACATGAGTTTGGAAAGGTTTTCGGTAACACCATGTAATGACTATCTCTAAATGAGTTGAGGTGGTTCTGAAAAAGAACCGTTGGTTTCAACTCAACGTTTCCATCATTATGCTCTGATCGTCTTTTGAAAAATATATAGAGTGTTCAAACTTGTACAATACTCGGTCATAGCTGTTTTGAATCCCGCTTCTATGGCGACATAACTGTTCGTTGGAGTATTTTTACTGCTATTCATAACTGCACATGGAGCCCCCCCCCCCCTCCTACCCACCGACAGTCGTTCCCCATATTGTTTATAACGATAATCGATGATACTTTGTTGAAGCTTCCCAGACTGTGTCTTCATATTAGGGTTCCCCGTTCCTGCGAGGACATGTTCGCTCCGGACTGTTGGCGATATCTTAGACATTCACGTAAACCACATTTTGAATTGAGTTTTAATGACTTTTATTGCTTATACGTCTACATTCGCTTAGGAATATGGACATTCTAACGGTTCAAACGACAACAGGTATACCCTGCCTCTAAAGAAGAATGGGAATGACAAATACAAAGTCGTCATGTACTCATTTTCCAAAACATATAGTCCTCACGCGAGAGGGGTAGGCCTAAACATTATCTTTGATACCCTGTTAGAGCAAAATATTTCAATCCCCAAACATGTGATGACATAAATGGGTCTAATGTTTGGTCCATAAGTGACATTTTCGGGGCAAAATGAGCGGCATGACGCTACTGGATTTCTTCAAGTAATGAATCTTAACATTCCTATAGTAGGATTATGTTTTTAGTCAAAAGCTTTAATTCAACACTATCTTGATTGGATATTGTAAAAGTCAAGAAAGAACCAAAACATCCCAACCCATTTGTAGAAACCAACTTGTCTTATAACTATGTAATGATTTGAATGTTGACACAATATTGGGATATGCACCATTTAATGTGAACTTAGAACTTCTCCTTTTGCCCAACTCTTTTGAAGACTATATCTCTCGACAAATTGGTACCTAGCAAAAGGGGAGAATTAGGGACGCTAGGTGGCAGCAGACTTACAATTCCCATTTGTTCACGTAATTTTGAGCATGCGCACATTACCAAGAACAATCGACTTTACCTGAGTAAGTCTGCTGCCACCAAGCGTTCCAAAAGTCTCCCATTGAACTTGACATTCCCCTTCCTCTTGAAGTCGAATCACTGCGGCTACAATTATCCACACTTCAAAACTGATCGGTGAGCTAGTAAACTGTTGTAAATTTCATTTACTTAATTATTTTTAGTGGTACCTTTTTTTTCTAAGGCAGTATAACTAAACATAATGTGTCATAAATGTATTCAATACTATTACAAAATTAGTTGAACCGCCTTTATACGTCGTGCGACACACACCCTTACATTACACAGTTCATTAACAGAGACAACTATACATTTTAGTATATATGACAGTTCACTCTCGAGTAGACAACTGTTTCTTCTATAATGAGGGGTGGGTGGGGGGGGGGGACTGCATGAGAACTGCATGAGCCTACGGGTCACACTGTTAAATGATGACACTCGAAAAACAGAATACGTGCATAACATTGCGTATCTGCAAAACTTTTATTCGTTAGTTTCTTTTCACATTTTGACAAAGATAAATATATATTTATATTTATTATATTCCGTGCACAAATGCTATACCAACTACTTTGTCATTACAGGTTTTACAGTATTTCAATAACTTACATAAATATTTGTTAATTACATAAATATCGATTTGTCTGTGCGTCATTACACCATAGTAATCACAAGAAAATACAAGCAGTGTTTTTTTCATTTTGTCCATTTACGTTTCTTGTTATAGTTATTTTGGTCACATGTCTAAATCCTCATAGTATAACATCATTACAAAATACTGTCTTCCTTTTATGACAATCGTGAACATAAGCCAAAATATCAGTGTCACGTTCCCAATTCACTCTATAATGCTTCCCATGAATTTTTCTTTTGCTAGAGCAGTGGTCACGATTTAGGCTCTGGTAACATTGCCAAACCTCTCTATGAAGTGGATTTGGTTCAAGGAGAAATCAAACTGTGTGCTAGCGTATATTGATCAAACATCACTCACTCTACTTCTTAAAATAACCACATACCCTCGTGTGCGTTTTTTTGAATCAATACGCCAAAAGCCGGTTTGATACAACATGTTTTGGGTGAGTGTGTTTTCTTACATTAAAAAAAAAAGCAAATTATTAACTGGAGCGTACGATTCAAGGTATGATCAGTCACATGATGGTTTACTCCGTGAGGAACAGAATTACGTACCTGATCTACATGAATGGGCTTAGTTTAACTTTCCTCGCACAAACCATACTGCAGGCTACTCTCATTTCAAGGGTCGTCGCTTCGAATCCAACCTGAGCAATATGCCTGTGATTATTTTTCCCACAGAGTACTGAGATACACTTCTAAAACACATCGTTGTACACATGGGTAAAACCCAAATGAAAATCCCCAGTCACTGATATTATATTTTTTTGAGTTGTTTGTGTACGTGCCAATCGCCCCGAGGAGTTGTTTTGACCAGAATTGGATAGAAGCAGGGCTTGCTCTTAAAGAAATAATAACAACTAAAAAGAAGGGGTTTGATTGTTTGCGTGTATGCATGCCCGCATATTTGGAAACAACAAAATCTATTGGACTATTATCTGGCAATAAACTACTGACAACAACCCTTTTGAACGACCCATTTTCCGGCTGTTAGTTGCTGTTCTAATAATGCTGATATACATATACAACATAATATTACTATTATATTAATACTAAATAGGTACACATAGTGTTGAGAATCAGATTGATACAATTGCTTGACTGAATTTCCACCAGTAAGTTTACATCAAACAATATAATTACAACTGTTTATAATGATCAGCTGAAAATAAATATTACACCAACAAATTGATCGCAGTCACGTCTTACGTCATTATCACAAACAATGAAATTTACAGTGATTGTTATTACACAATGTATACACTATGAACATCGTTATGAACTTCCTCTTTAAATGTTACAAAAAAAGAAAATCAATACATTTCAATTTCATTTTATTTCAATACACTTCAATACAATTATTTCCATTCCAACAGAGATTAAAGTAACGGTAACAGTGGACATACAATAAATTATATTAATAAATGAATTACAAACACTTTACCTTGATTTGTGTTTATTTTTCGATTCAGCTGACGGGTGTATATACATTTTACATTCAACAAGATAAAACCATGCGATACATCGCCATAATTGTTCATTTACAGTTCGCAGCAAAACGCTAGCCCTATTTACACATAATTTACCGGCAACCTTTTTACCAGAAACAGCTGATCCCTACAAACTAAGAAATTATGCAAATGTCTTCGTCATTCAAAACTTATCAAATTATCTTGGGATTGTCCTGGATAAAGGTAGCTTTTAACAATTGCTCCGGTGAGCATTGAACGACAAAAGGAAACTGCCGATGCATATATTAGTTACTCATTACTAATAAGGAAACAGCAAGAGGCATTGCTAGTCTTAAAAACCACCTGGGACAGCTGCTCCATATCATCTCACGTCTTATAGCTGCGTCTAGTTCAAAACTCTAACGACAAAAATTACATGTCTTTTTAAACATCGGCAAGTCCGTTCGATGTCTCCATCGAGAGATGAACATTGGGGGTACTCCATGTGAATTATCTTTAAATGGCAAGACACTATAAGTATGCACTTTAGTTGAACATTTATGAACTGTGAGCGTTTATTAATTTTTTTGTCGTTTTGTCTTTGCGGCTTCAACATGAATACAATGTTCAAATTGTTTGAGTAGCATCTGCATGGTTTTAAGTCAGGATGCGGTTCAGAAATGAAAAGGACTGAGCGTTGTGCCGCATTGACCATGGTTTTTATTCTATGGCAGCCATTCTTTCTAGGCCATAAACGAATTGTACGAGCTCTTACCAAGTTTAAATACCAAAGTATGAACTTGCTAATTAACGAGTGCCATCTCTCGCGATCAAGTTTGACCCTGGACAATGACCTATAATGTGAACGTATATCACACATGATTGTATAAAGGCTCAACATCACCAAATGAGTACTTGAGGATGAAATCATTCAAAAGCACTTATAGTCAACTCAACCATGCAATAGGCATGTTCCACCAACTGGCAATTGTGATATAAAAGCCTCCGGAACAATACACTTTCACTATGGACGGACAATCTGTGACCAATATTAACAAACACAAAAGGCGAAACAAAAAATAATTATAGACATGAAGGGGGAGGGGGTGGCTGTTTTTTTTTTTTTTTTTTTTTTTTTTTCTTCTTCTTTTGATTGATTATTAGCAAACTGACTTATTCGACCCGAGAGAAAGTTTTTGCTAGTGCAATGCTTGCGTACACGAAATCAATTCGCATCCCGCCTCTCCAACCAATGTTTAGCAACCGCTGTATTTTCGGGGTTATAGGCCTACTCTGCAAAACTTGTTATGCTCACCATGGTTGTTGTCACTTTATGATACCAACAAAGAATATAAATGTAAACCATTATGCAGTCAGAATAACAATGACATTGGCCCAATCAATGGAGTATTTTTTAACACCCTATGATTTAAATTGTGTGATTCTCTGTCACATATCTTTTTGGTAAAACCCATGAGGTTTAAGACCCGTTTGTGTACTATATGGTTTCTTTGGAGGATTGATATAAGGTCCAATACCAACACTATCACTTTAAAGAGTGTATGTACTTTTTGTAGGACAAAAAACACAATGTCCACAGATTTACACTAAACTTACACAGTTTGAAGATAATGATGGCAGAAAGCTTCCCTACAAACACTAGGTGCTAAGGTGCTGTAAATTTTGGGACATGAGTAAAACAATTTCATGAAAATCAATTTCGTCTCATGAGACGAAAATTATTTTAAGCATTTACAAACGTTACGTAAAAACTACAGCACCTAAGTAAGTAATATTTGAAGGGAAGCTTTCCACTATCAATATCTTCAAACCCTGTAAGTTTAATGTAAATCTATGGACATTTTGAAAAAATACCCAAATCCTTTAACACATGCAAAAAATAATAATAATGTAATAACAAAAATACATATTATTTCTAAAATCTCTTACAAATTACCTGGCTAGCCCTGGATACACTACTGAACCGTTCGTTGTTTTCTGTCTCCATCGGTGAATTATTTCTACATTTGACATCCGATACAAACCTCTTTTCCCCAAAAAAGTTTAATGTGAGCAGTAAAAGCAAGTGAACATATATAAATTAACACAGTATTTGTGCTCATTTGGCAAAGATGATGAATAACACAAACAAAATAATAAACGGGAAAAACTATAAACCAATCATGGTCTTGATCACTGCATTTAGAGGAGCACATTCTGGTGGATAATTCCAGCTTAAACCGTTCGGAAAGGCCCCCTTCTCGGCGAAGTGTCGGGTTTACCCAGTCCGACTCGGAACGTCAGTCAGTATCGTCAGGTCTGTCAGTAGAGAAGATTGTCAAAATGTTGTCAGAGAACGGGGCAAAACAAATGATATAAATACAAAATGCAGTTACCGTGGGCAGGAGGACGTATTAGTACACGCTTCTTTGAAAAACTGGGTCGCAACTTAGCAGCAATATCAGCTTATGTCACTTGTAGTTTTTACTCTGTTAGTATTTTCCAATTGAGTAATAAGCATAATCCAAAAGAACATCGGCCACTGCAGCAAATGTCAGTTTATTAGCGTTTGTTAAAATGAATTGATTTCCTGAGTACCAAAATACGTTGTTTTGTGCAAAACACTCATTGATTTCACCCCTCTTGTTTTCTTCTTTTGAATGAGTTTGTATTAAGATTGTTTGTTCCCTTGAGAAGCAGCCCACACAAGGTTCAGGAACATTCAGGTCATTCATTTGCGTATACACAAGCATACTTTTGCTACATAAGGGAGTGACAAAAGCCTACTTATTTTCGTACAAATCAGATTGTTATTATATGTTATTTCGACTTTGAATGGTTGAAAAATACGGTTAAGAAGGTCTGTAGCGATGCGTTTTTCATTTTGTAAAAAAAAAAATAATAATAATAATAACTTGAGACTAATTCGCAAAGAATTATTTCCCGTTTTTGCGTGGTAGTTGTTTAATTTAATTTCTTCAATAGACCCTGGGCTTTTCAAGATAGTACGCCTTGAAATATCTACCTGATGTTTTGAATGTTATTTGTGTTCATTTCTTCCTGCTACCGTATTTTCTTTCCAACTCTCTCTATCGTCAGTTTATCTGAATGGCTTCTGCCCCTGCTCAGAAATGCCTTCTTTTGAGATCGATAATCTAGAAGGTTTGGACGATGTGATGTTATCATTGAAAACCCGAACTTGATAATGTTTCGTTTCTCTCCGAGTTTGGACGTCATAATGGCCGTTTCCGCAGCGAATGTTTTGCAGGAGTTGAGCAAAGGTCAACTGATTTGCTTCAAGATTCGTTTTGATATGAAGTATTCTACTATTTAGAGTAGGTACTGGGCCTCTTTGTACGTTCAACACTCACTTATTTGAGTTGTGCTCAAAAGAAATAAGAGCGTTTTTTTTGTGTGTTTTTGAAGGGAGGGCGTGTCTACTCAGTTCAAGCGGTGGGCCGAAATAGGACGAAATGAAAATGAACTTGCTTATTGTTGAACATTACCAGCTGTGTCTAGATGGTCGAAACAAATATTACTATTGATTTCATTTCCCAATAAATTTTTTTTCGTAAAGTGACTTATTTACATGCCCAGCTGATGTCTCAAATTATTTAAGCACCAAATAATTTCTGTAGTAGTTTAGTTTTCAGCAGCTGCGTAATTTCGAAAACAGACTTCAAAAGGACCGCAAAAAATGTCAACGATTGTAAAATGTGACGAACAAAAAGTGGCACACCCTGTAGTAGAGTCAAAGAAGAGCAGGTTGGCCTATTTAAAGCAGTTACGTTTGTTGTCTGGTTTCACAACCTCAACTTGACTCAGTCTGGGTTTGATAAAAATGTCAAAGATCAGTTATGTAAAGCAGATATGACGGTTACAGGCCTTAACCATCACGACGCTAATTGGGCGGAAATGGCGGAAAGTCTTCGTTTTGACCGGACGACACCGTAGTTTACTACGTACATAACGATCTGTAGGGGGTGCGGGTATTTCGGTACAGGAAAAAACAATACCAGGGATTTGAGTCTGATGGCTGTCAGACTGAACATCAAGACTATCATATTGATCGCAGTGACATTTTGTATAACAAGCCAAATATTAAAAAGTAGTAAGTGTTTCCCATTGGTAAAGAGATTGCGGTCGATAAGCAGGCGGCAATTATTATGACAACGCCATTGATTTGTAATTTCAATGCAGAGAAAAGGAAAACGTGCAGCGGAATAGTAAGTTTTTTTGCCCGCCATGCCGCCGTGTTTTGGTAGATCTATTCGGTCAACACGATTTGAAGCCCTCTTGTGATGAACAGTAAGCAAGTCATCTAGTCTGTTTACGGGCTGACCTGAATATCTGACGTCACAATTTGGGACTATAGAATAATGGGTGCGTTCGTTTAGCTTCCCTGGGTCGACCCCGTCGTATGGCGTTTATTCTTTCCAGGATGAACGTGTGCAGATAATCACCCACGTTCGTCCTGGAAAAAAAAAACCCGCCACACACCGGGGTAGACCCAGGGCAGCTAAACTAACTCACCCATTGGCATACCTGCCCGATGACCAGATGCTGTCAGAGGTACATTTGAGCTCGCATCAATTTAACGGTGAGATTTGCAGTAAATTCAGACATGTGTATATGCATGTATGCATATACACATCATAGTGACAACACAACATTATGCACACTTTGTATGCAGACGAACGAAAGCGCGAGCTGGAAAATTACATCACCTCGGAACAATCATGATATACAATATGGAAATATAAATTCACTGAATGTTTATTCAATCAAATCATTGTATCCAATAACATCGTTGGGCACATGTAGACCAGTGCACGTCGTTATCACCATTATTGCGGATAAATACATTGGACTCGTCTATATAGGACAAAGACATACACTTTTCCAACAGGCCCATTTTTTCATTCGTAAAACACGGGTGACGTATATAAGATTTCCATATGTTTTGATTGATCCGAGGTGATTTAGTCTGTCAGCTCCGTCTTGCACTTTCGATCGTTTGCTGCGTAGACATAATGTTTGTTTATGTAAACGTGATATATTGATTATTTATGTAATGTGTTTGCGTCTACATTGACTTCGAATTTCCATGTGGATGGGATGAGAGGTCAAAGGTACATCTGGCAGGACTCTGCCAGCCACGAAAGGCCGATATCTGACATTACTCGTGGGCCTCAAAGGTGACGTCAGATGTCCTGGCCACCGTAACAAACACAACTCTTGCTTTAACTCCTGTCAACTCAACTAAAACAACCCTTAGCTTTGTTTTTAGGTTATGACCTTATTCGTGGCTTGCCGCAAAAACCACTTCATCTTAACGACATGGAAGTGAGCACGGACTCAAACCAATGGTTGTCAGATATATGAAGAGTGTACTTTGGTCCCAAGTAAAGGAGTTATGTCAAAGGGAGGAATTCCCTCTGAGTATAGTTTATTGTTGTTGTTTCATGTGCTTTTTTGCCCATTTTACTTGTTTGTGTGTGTTGTTCATATACGATATGCCAGATTTTAAATAAAATATGTACAAGTCGTGTCTTTTAACGATCCTTGTTTTATGTTTATTGTTAAACATATATTCTCATGGATTTGGTTGCGTCTGGTTTCGAGATAAAACGTGGATTGTAATGGTTCTTTATACAACAACTCTCTTTTTTAGATTGTTACTATGTAGAAAGTGTTAGTTCTCTGTAAATCTTGTGACCTAGTTATTAATATCATTATTTTACTCTTTTTTAATGTGAATGTTATAATGATTTGTTATATGATTGTAGACAAATGTCGACATAAGCCATTGTTCTCGGGACCAAAACAATGTTTGTGTTTTTACAAAAATTGACTAAAACCTATTTTCATTCTCGCTTTAAAATTATCAGCACATCTCCTGATAAAAGAAGATGTATCTTCTGGACGGTTATCATGGATCAATAACTATAGTGTCACAACAACAATGTTTTGTAGATAAGTTGGCAATAGCCCTGATCCTCCACTCTCAATTAATATTTTTCTTCGCGCACTGGTACCTGTTCCATTCAGAGACTCGAAATATATCCAACGTTCTCTTCCCCTCGGATCGTCCGGAGCCTGTGGCATATCGAGGTACGCAACTCCGGCTTGCTTTTAATGGGAAGTTCCAAGCTCGGAACACGGACCGAGAGGCGTTCATTGTCAGCTTAGTGTGATTCGAAGCTGCAAATTCATCAGTAAATTGAGGCTTTGGCTTCGGGTCATGTCTATAAACGCGCAATAGCGTTGACTGGCTTCTTTTTATAGTGGACATGCAACACACTCGTTCTCGTTGATGTAAAACTAAAGGACTGAAACAAAATCTAGACGAAGAAGATTTCACGTAGAATCGCCATGGAAGGTAGGCCTACCCGGGGCTGTTCGTACATTGATTTTTATTTTGGTTATCCCCACCAGAGGTTTCTGTCATTTCAATAAAACAACCACTACAAAAAGCCATGGAGGCCGGGTATAAAGCCATGGAGGCAGGTGATTCAACCCAAAGATAATGCAGCTGAAAAAGGGGGTCATTTGTCGCATACTAAAGCCGTCTTTATTACGCTTAGAAACACCCCCTTTCTACTCGGGCGTATTGCATTGAAATCCAAACGCTGACCTGGATGTCTAAAACATACACAGAATAAAGCCAGAAGGAGGCTCTTTCGAGGGTCTCTAGCGAGTCTAAACATAGACGAAATATTTAGGTCATCTGTGAATGGAAAACGTCTTTTATACTCGCAATACTGTGCAGGCGTTGCAAAACAAAGATATAAAAGAAAATCAAAATGACTTTTCACTGGAGAACAATGTGTTCAGTGTACTGCCGTATTGTTCGGTACTCATTATGCTTACTTAAACTGCGGAGAAAACAATTCAAATCAATTCTTTCAACCTTGCATTGAGGGTGTTTCGAAACTGAAATCGATTGTAAGATTTATGTGGTGGTAATTATATACACATAACCGTCTATTGAAACATTGACAATAAGCAATTCGAAAGTTAAATTGAAAAGGAAAGTGTGGAAAATGAGCAGGCGGACTATTCGGGGGCTAAATAAATGGCCAACGAACTAACCATTGAAGACGATACTTGATACACCATTGCTTTAGGTAATTGGATTCCTTGTGCCTATTTTGGGTACAGGATCATGTAAGTGAATCTCAGTCAGTGTTTTCACTGACCGAAAGGATACCCTTCTTTCTGAAAAACTATCTGCAATAGAGTGCGACTCTCTCCTTTTGAATTTAATAAAAGAGAGAATAAGAAAAAAAAGTGATTCGCGTTTTAGCTTGGGTTGTAGACGTGCAGACATAACCTTACCCAAGCTTCTGTTAAATATTGAATTATTATCTACATTATATATACACATTCCTCTTTCTTGGTAATACTTAAGTAGTAAAGTACTCACGATCCCAAATCTGAGTTAGTCCACGAACATCGATGTACTTATCCACTCGGTTAAGGACCTCGTGTAACATTTTTGTTTCTCTTGGTATTTCCATCACTTAGAGATGTCTCGGTCGAACAGTTCGTGTGAAACCCAGATTCAAACCACTGTCTATAATGTCAATGTCCGTGTATGTTGTCAGTCAACAATAACGGGTTTATTATAATTGAAGGCAGTGATAAAATAACAAACCTGTGAACATTTGAGCTCAATCGGTCATAAAAATTGCGAGATAATAATGAAAGAAGAAAACACCCTTGTCACATGAAGTTGTGTGCGTTTAGATGGTTGATTTCGAGACCTCAAGTTCTAAACTTGAGGTCTCGAAATCAAATTTGTGGAAAATTACTTCTTTCCCCAAAAGTATGGCACTTCAGAGGGAGCTGTTTCTCACAATGTTTTATACCACCAATTTT
Source organism: Asterias amurensis (assembly GCF_032118995.1). NCBI lineage: Eukaryota > Metazoa > Echinodermata > Asteroidea > Forcipulatida > Asteriidae > Asterias > Asterias amurensis. The sequence continues at coordinate 1,807,901 of NC_092656.1, forward strand.
CTCCCCATTACTTGTGACCAAGAAAGGTTTTATGCTAATAATTATTTTGAGTAATTACCAATAGTGTCCACTGCCTTTAAAGTTGATGCTCCCCTGATTGAAAACATAGTTGTAGTATAGTAGTCGTTAACAGTGCTATGCTCAACTGTTAACAACAACAATAGTGGTATTATCATATGATGTGATCAAATGAAATCTTTGTAAAACAACAATGAAAACAATATTGTTATACCTATTATTTAAATAATCATATAGACCCCAATCCACTCCTCAAAAAAAATAAATAAATAAATAAAAAAAATTAAAATAGAAAATGAAAAATACAAGTAACTTAGAAGAAAAAAAAATTCACACAAGTCCATAAATACACAACATGAAATGGGTTAAAATCTTTAAAAAGTTACAGTTCACACAAATTAATCAAAGCATCTCACAACAGTGCTTATAGTGTAGAGATGACATCCAATGATCAAACATAAAGTACACCTAATAACTTACCCGCACTGTCAAGCATAAACTGCACACTTATATTGTTTGCGATAATTTAGCAAATACCCTTTTTATATACCCAGTTTGTTCCTTTTGCAAGAAACCGTCTGATCCCATATTGGCCATCTCTCTACACCACCCTTTTTGCTCGAAAAGGGATCTGCACACTACCCTGTATTTACACAAACTTAAACAATCAAAGATGTATATTGATAAATTAACCTATTGGGTCGTACTGAAACAAAATCTTAAAAACAAACCATGCCCTGGTAAATTGAGTTGTAGTTCATTCATTCATTTCATTTACAAATAAATTAATATGTCAACTATAGCGTAAAAGCTCGGACATAATGGACAACCATTTCATAAAAGCTTTGTGCAAAAAAAGCGGAATCTTTCGAAAAATGTAGAAAAAACACGTAGTAGTATAAGTTAAACATGTATGGACAAAATATGCCATGGTGTCTTCCTGAACATTTTTCGCAAAATAAGCAGCCATTTTATGACGTCACGATATTATAATTCCATTGACAGCCATGTTAATTTTGAAACACACTTAAATGACAATTATTGTCAATTAAAAGGCCACCCTATGGAAACGTTTTCTGGGAACTGTACCTCTTTGTGTCGTTCAAGGTTACCAATATATTGGGTGGATAATATAACTTATGTACAACTCATAAAGACATACGTTACAGAACATACATTACTTTGTGATGAATTATGCAATGCAAGTAAAGCGTCTGCACAAATAATTGCGGAAACCTTTTTGGGGGGATTATATATTAAACATCAGTTGGATACTGATACGCATTACCATGGACACAGTCATCGACGTAGGCATACATAACATGTTACAAAGTGAACAAACTGATAATATGAAAACAAATAAAGACACCATGGACGTCATAATCGAACAACAGGTTGGTCTCTTTCGAGACAAGTTTAAACTTTCAGTGAGCAAGTTAGTGTTAAATTGTAGAGACAGTTCGTTGTATAATATGAGAGAAAATACAAATTAACGTTAACACATTATCACATATCAATTAATGCATCCAAAGTGAAGTGGGGTTGTGATCGAATTAATTTATACCATAAAACTTGCTTCTTTCTTTTTTTGTACAGGAGTTTTTCACTAAATATAGTTTATGATGTGGTTGGACTTAAATAACCTTGGCAGATTATGGGCATGTAAGGTCTCTATTGGGATATTAACATATTTTGTTCAACACTTTTAATTGGATCTTGTGGTCATATTATTATTGTTGGCCCTTTTGCGCCATTTGGAATAAAGTTATTGTGTGTTTCCAGCACTGCTATCAGAAGTACTGCTTAGTATACAAAGACGTTTGAGCTCATTTATGTAATGCATTGAATTATATTTTCATTTGATGTTCTAAACAAAACGATATCTAGGCGATTTGATTTACATTGTTATTCGACGTTGGCTGTTTCCAAAGTCACCCCCTTAACGGGCACAAAATTATATTAGATACAATTTCCAGAATAATCCAGGGATGACTTTGCTTAAGGCGTTGTCAATGTATTCTTGAAGATGTTTTCAAGTCAGGACAAATATTGTCTTTGATTTTAGAAGATGTCAAAACAAAATCACATTAGGTCTAGTTTCCAATTGTTGTAAATTTCATCCGAGGAAAGCGTAAATTAAGTCAAATATTGAAAGCTCAGTCCATTGGAGCCATTTAATGGTCTTTGTCGCAACCAAAGAGCACACTTGGCCTGTTTCTGTAAAATTTTGAACATTTGGTTTGCGCTTGTCTGCCCGTTCGAATTATGTGAGTGCGGGCAAGCGCATGGTAAATGCCTCAGATAAGAAGGTGCTGGAAATCAGGGTAAGTATTGTGCTGTGACTGCTGTTAAAGATTCAAGAAATATTGATCACATGGTGGCTATATTTAGGTCATGTTCAATGTTCACATGGTACAATTAGAAGTGTTTGTTCCTACTTCCCTGTCACGAGTCAATGATGTCGCTGTGATGCCATAACCTGCGAACATGCATCTAGTTATCTAGGAGACCACCCAGTTTTAAAGTATGCTTGATTTGAGTTCAACACATACAGGACAGTCACCGCCTCTGTACTATGTTGTTGGGTCCCACTGAAACTGGACGGATAATCAGCACGTTTTAATACACACACTTTGCACACATTAGTATGTGCGTTCATTTGTATATACATAATTGGTAAGAAACAAACACATCGCGAAGATCACAGTTGTACCTAAAACTTACACGATATAATGATGATGATAAATAATTGCAGAAAACATCCCTTGAAATATTTATGTCTGAAATGTCATAGATGATGAGAAATAAATAATCTAGTTTCGCGTTTGGGGTTTATCGCTCAGTGAGCGTTCTATTATATTTTTGCTTTGGCATCGTCGCAAAGCGAAATTTATGATGTTTTTTCACTATTCTCTCGTGACCCAGATGGCCGACCAATCGCAAACTTATACAGGCTAGTCAGTCTATATCAATGGTGGATTACATAAAGTGCTTACACTGTCAGCAACTTTGTTTTGCTAGCAAAACCAATAATGTAATGCTAATTTAATTTCGTCTTCCTCTTTCATTGAAAACATTACCGAGTTTATGTCTCCGTCTTTAAAAATAATATACCATTATACCTGGCAACCTCTCTATCACATTTCCATCTAGCCACCCCCGTATTTTATGTAGTTTATACACACATAATTTGTTTGTTGCGTTCGCCCCCTTTAAAGCATGCTTTGTAAATCATTGTCTACGCTTACTCAGTGGATTAACTAATTACCCAGTGTTGCCCTTTGGATTTTCCAATGCGTTACTTGACCCTTTGCTAGTTAAAAATTAGCATACTAACAGTGAGACGACACACACAGAGGGGAAAGGGGTTGCCCGAAGAAGGAAGCTCGGCTGGCTGGCTGATTGAAAAGGAGGAAGGGCAATCAAAGCGTGCCTGTTGTTTCTCCTCCGTTTGGTCCGTTTGGCTCTCGGCTCTTCGAGGATGCCCACGACATCCGCGTTTCCCGTTTCAGAAATGACCTAGTTCAAGTAAACTGAGAGCGTTTTCGTGTTCCGTTGTTCCTTCTGCATGTATCGGTTTCCAATTTCCAATGTTTTCTTACCTTAACCGGTATCAAACACAAATACAAACACTGCTCTGAATACACACGATGCTCTACTATATCCACAACAAACAGTCCCGTAAACCTCTCTATTTCGTTGTGTGTTCTCATTCTGTTTGATGTATTCCTGCTTAAAGAATGTCTTGTTGTTTCATCCACACTGTTTTAAATTGAAGAATCTTCTTCAGCTGCTAATCTCTCTGTCTTAGTTGTCATACTGATGCTGATACTAGTGCGATCCTTGTAGACGTTTCCACGGCACGTTGCGAACATTTTCCTGAAGTATTTTCTGAAGCTTGTCGTTGTGAAGGCGTACACAAAGGGGTTCACGCAACTATTGGCGTACGCCATACATTGGAATGAACCTCGCAGAAAAAGGAAAACGTCTGTCCTCATCTGTGACACTTGGGCATAATTAAAATTCGTCCAGATGATGAATATTTGAAGTGGCGCCCAGCAGAACGCGAATAGAACTACCACAATTAGTACCATTCGTGTGATTTTCCTTTTCCTTTTCAGGGCACGGGTGTGGGCCTGTGCGCTCTCCGTTCCACCCGAAGTTTTTTGCCAGATTTGAATAAGAATTTTCGCGTAGCAGAACATAATCAACATCAGTGGGATGATGTACATTCCTAAGAAGGAATACACTCCGTAGATTTTAGCATCTACGTCTGGATTCGGGAACGTATTGGCACAATTGCTGTCTGAGTCAACCGCTGTGAAGACAGGGGTCGCGAGATGAATCAAAGAAGAGACTGCCAAAGAAACAAAAAATAACACGGAGTGATGAGAAACAAGTTTAAATTTATCACTTTCCGAATTTGGAGGCCCAGCTTTGGGTAGGCCCAGCATGCAGTTACATTGACGATTCCTCCTTCATGGATGTAAATCGATCCGTTTTTGTTTTAACAGGAACAGTTGTCTGTGATTTATCTTGAAGACAACTACCACAACACGGGCCGAATAACTGCCGAAAGTACTTTTTGAAACCGGTGGTTGTGAACGCGTAAACGAATGGATTGACACAGCTGTTAGAGTATGCCAGACATAGGAAAGCACCATGCATATACATGTTTGCGTCACTGGCGGCATCTGGGTTAAATAGGAACCAAGTGCTGAATATTTGAATAGGAGCCCAACAAATGGCAAAAAGCAAAACGACGATGAAAACCATCTTGGTGATTTTGCGCTTTCTCCTGAGAGCGCGCGACTGTGCTTGTGCACTCTCAGTCCGTCCAGTTGACTTCTGCCAGATTTGAAGGAGTATTTGGGCGTAGCAGAACAAAATAATAAGCAGAGGAATGGCGTACATGCCGAGAAAGGCGAATATGGCGTAAATGGTATTGGTGCTGATCTCTCCTTCGGGGAAGTGCCTTTCGCAAAACTGACCCTCTTCCTTGTACTCTATACGTGAGAACACATACGTAGCTATATGTATCAGCGATGAAACTAATAGTAAAAACAAGAAACACAAAAGCAGCACTTATGTAAACCGGGGTTATTTTCGTTTAGGGATTGAACATAAATTGCAGTGGCATTCATTTCATATTAACTGTTATATTTAGTGCATCAATAAAATAATGGAATAAAAGTATAACTACAAATAAATGAGCATGCTCAAAACGACATTTCATTCCACCTCTGTAAAGTTTGATTCCGCTCTTTTTTCATATTTTTTGTTTTCCCGATTATTATTTCGGCTTTACTTTCCAAAGCCTTTGAATATAGTAGAAGCTCATGTCTATTTGACAAAATATGGATTTAGTTTCATAATATCACTTACTGGTCCTTTTCGGCAATAATGTGAAGTTCCAATGTTTATAACTATTACGATTATGCAACTTAATATCTCACTCTCAACTCAACTTAAGTAAAAGCCCCCAGAGTCACCTCAAGTATACTCATACTATATTTTGTTTGAAACAATGGTAGAAATGGCTCGCGGTGGACCTTTTCCCAGACTGCCTTCTTTATCCCTGACTGTTTCCTTGAATAACATTTGGGTTTGTTACAGCCACAGAAAAAGAAACACTCGATTGAAGCAAAAATGTATGAACGTGATCCCACTGGTACGAATCAATTTCCCAGGAACGTGAGATCTTTCAAAGAAAACACACGTTTTTAAGCGGGAAGAGCAAATATCCGCCAGAACAGTCTCAGCGGGTTTGGAGGGGGAAACAAGGAACGAAATGAGTAACTCAGAAATACATTTTCTCCAGCGTAAACTGAGATGACGATTTGGACTTCAACACAATTAAGTTGAGGGAGGGTGAGAAAACGGCTTGGAATTATGTAAATCAAGCTGGAGACATATCGACATCCAAGCTGGATATGTCTACAATTATGAGTTTTTTGCTTTCACTTGTTTGGTTTTGTTTCCGTTTCGACGAGAAAGGGCCTTGTACTGCTTTCAACAACACAGTCTACTTTTCTGTGTATTCACTTCAAAATATGATTGTTTCCCCAATCCTAGCCTCTGTCTGTCCACAGGTCGATATAATACTACACGCCTCTGCTTATCAAATCAGCCTTCGTACTCAACTGTTTCTTTCCTTGACTGTACAAAGCATAAACTACTCTGTTCGTTTTTATTGCATATGCATTGAGATGCTGTGTTTTTGACAGTATGGGAAGAAATGTGAATTGCACTGAACCCGTGGGGGCTCCTCCAAACCCTTCTTCCTGCCAACGAAACGAGCAAATCATTCTTAAGTCTATGACTATTTCTGCTACCACGTCTTATCATATTGTGCAGTTCATATCTAAATGAATCTCTTCCAACCCAACAAATTAAGCTGAAATGGCATTGACAGATATCTAAATTGAGTGCAGCGAGGCCTGCGGTGTTTGGTAATGTGCATAGTAGTAGCATGCAATAAGAACTTACAGATCCAAATTGCCACATTGATGACTACAGCTTTCATCACAGTGCGTGTGTTTCGAGACTTGACTGCGTGTACTATCAAATAGTAACGGTCAACCGTCATGGCTGTTAGCGTCAAACAAGTGGCTTGAACAGTCACCTGGTGAAAGAAAAACATATAATTTATACACGTTAAAGAGAATAATATTACAGAATCGGTAGGACAAGCAAACTCGTCTTAAGTCACAGATTTGCACAAAACTTTGGTCTAGTTATTGTGATGGTACAACACACCCCTTGAAATCGTTCTGTTTGAAATGTTCCTTTAAGCAGGATTTGAAACTTTCTTTAAGCAGGATTTGAAACTTTCTATGGTGGAAGTATATGTGACTACGTAATTATACGGTATAGATTATATTGTTATGTAGGATGAAGAGAAACATGCACCAGGCAAGGAGTTCCGAAGAGATACAGTACTGTAGGCACATCGCGATTTAATGCTAATGGAATGGCTACCTATTCACGGTCTCAGCATCTCTGTTGCCATAACAGATCTATCAAAATATTGGCTAGCTAGTGACTGACTAAATGTATGCCGTTAAGGAAATACGTCAACATCCGTTTGAGTCCTCTGTATATCATGCAATACATTTATCGTGGGATGTCATTTCGAGTATAAATCCTACCATATAAGCGAATGTTGGTCATAATTTGGTTGTGTGAGGATAATATAAAATAAGATAATATAATAATGTGTATATCCCACACTGGGGAAAATAAGACTGCTCTATTCGAGAGGATGATTAGGGTCGTATTTGGTAGCTTATTCCACAAAAATACAGTTATTACGGTGGTAACAATTATGATTGACAGTGACCAACCTTGTAGTTGGATAACGCGAACTTTTTTACGTACAAGTGAATTTCAGTTGCCCTTAAATACATAGTACACGCTTGGTTATTGGATTTGTTCAATTGTTTTAATCCATTCTAAATGGACATTCATAAATACCTCAGACAGTTTCGCTATTCCGTCACGTGGGTATGTATACCCCTTTGTTTATGACCGGTAAAAGTGTTAATTCATGGGCGACACACGCGAGCTTGCACCTGTTCTTTTTTAAGACAGTTTCTTCATTCCTATAGACTGTGCAAGTCTCGCGCGGATTTGAACTTCCGGGACCATTGTGGTCCCAACCTTATGGAGTTTTACGTTGGGGAGATTTTGTTTCGTCCATTACTTTAGTTTAATGTAGTTTATGACCATAAAAATGACATATGTTGTTAAAAATGTAATACTAATTAACATCATATATGAAAATAAAAATAAAGTCAACATAATAACGAAGAAAAACCGATATTTAAACTTGACCTCAGGTCAGGTTACTTGGTAAAAATTAAGAATTTGTGCCCATCTCCGATCACGAAACGTACACAGACGCTTGTTTTGGTCGCGCGGGGTGAAAAGCTTTTTCATTGGTCGTTTAGGCGTCGGCTTCCTCTTTAAACTGCGTCACGCGTTTATCTAACGCCCTTGCGATCATCGTGCGTCCGCGTACAAACCAGCTTTGAGTAGTTTCACATTCGGGCGTACATTTACAAATGGGGTTTCAAAAAATTTAAGTTTAAACAAACATCCTTGTCCCAGAGTTTTACTTTCGTCTATACATAGACTTTAACCGATAATTGTGTTTGTTTAAAAAGCTAAAACTAATTTAAACAAGCTCTATAGGGTATTTTTGTTGTTCAGATTCAGCATTAAGAATAAATTAAGGCAAAGATTTGATTCATAAAAAAAAATAAAGTTCTTCAGTTCTTCCGGTGCGCGCGAGACTTGCACAGTCTAAAGACCTTTCTTTTGCAACGTCACCGCCCGAGTTTTTGCCGACCCAGATTGGAAAACTATGGAAAGCCGTCAGTGCAAATCAAGAAAAGATCGCTATTTTTTGTAACAATGTAACTAAATTTGTTGATTTTGTTTTAAACAAAACAATTAATTATGAGAAGTATTTTGTTTAATTGAAAGTTTGCAGAAAATGTTGAACTTTGTTAAAACATCTGTTTTTACAATTTAGTGTTTTACTAACATTCGGCCGACCATGCCAACCAAGGCGGTTTGTTTATCAACAAAAGAAAGGTCTATTGGTCGAGAGCAACGGCTGAAACAGTTGTGCCACATCACGCGATACGCGCGACGCGCACAGCATTCCCTTATAAGGAGTTGTTTACCCGAGGGCAGCGGAGGGCTTTACCATATTATAGCTGGAGGAGTGTTGTGTTGAAATAAATCATTTAACAATTATAATGTTTGCATTTATTTTACTCTTTGACCAAAAAGTGATGATGTTTTTGACCGAAAAGGTATTCATGAATGGGAATCAAAGTGTGTTGAATCGGTTTTCAATTAGTGGTTTAAACCCGCCAAAGCCTGCTTCTTGATAATTTAACTCGACTTCGTCTCGGTAAAATTATCAAGAACCAGGCCTCGTTGGGATTAAACCACTAGTTGAAAACCTCTTCACCACACATTTATTCCCTTATAAAACTGCATTTGAACAAAATTAATTTCTAAAGTTTCAGTTTGAGATATTGCCGAAAATCCGGAGCGAATAATGTCCACGCAGGATGCTAATTTATAGCAGAAATACACAACCTAAAAATACGTTACTGACAGCAACGCTTCTCGGATTAGAATGTTGGGGCATAACAACATGATATTTATTACTTGTTTTTCTTGTCAACTTTACTTCGAAGTCAAATATTTCCCAAAATGCGTAATGCTTTCAAAAGTTGTTGTAGAATTTTACCCAACAATTTATAGTGCCTTTAATTCTTAGAGTGATTATAAAATGTATACATCCCATTTTTAATCTGCCGAGATTGATTTGAAACGACTTGGTTCCAGGAAGGTATTAATTCATTAAAGTTGTCAAGGTTCCTGTCCTTTACGATTTTCTCTCAAAGACTGAACTCGTCGGCGTTAAATGAACTGTACGTTGTAAAAACATAGTAACAACTGTCGAGTGATAAGAGAAACGGCATTATACCCAGCACTGATTATACCCTACGCAATTAGAATGTAATGATGAAAACGAATCGCTTCCTATGGAAGCCAGTAACGGTTACTTCAACAAACTAGGCCGTGCATACGGGCATGTAAGCTTGAATATACTGTTTTGGGTTTTAAATCGAGTTTTCAATTTCGTTTATTGTGAGTAGTGTAACCCAGGCATTGATTGTTTTTTGTAAAATAACACGCTCGGCGGTCCGAATTACTCCGGGAAAAAAAAAAGTCACAGAAACAGAGACCCGCAAAGATTGCTTCCGAAGAACTTGAACTAACATCTTCTTCGCCATGGTGACATTTATTCGGTTGATTGTCGTCCGTCCGATGGTTTTGCGTTTTTCATTACAACATGAAATCGATAAAATAAACACCTCTGTGATACAAATGGGCATGAACTCAAGTCCCCCTCAAATATTTAACTTGTGTCGAATTTAAATTTCGGTAGAGAGTTCGTGCTCCTGGGACCATCAGGGACGGGGTTCAAGAGGGATCGAGACCGGGACTCAAAGGCTTCTAGATGGATGTTGTTAAAGGTACAACAACGTTTTGATTGTGGAGTGGAGAGGCGCCAACATATCTCACCATGCGATGTGGTCGTGTGATGATAACACTTTACGCGCATTTAAAGGAAGTGGACACTATTGGTAATTACTCAAAATAATTATTAGCATAAAAACTTACTTGGTTACGAGTAATTGGGAGCTGTTGATAATGTAAAACATTGTGAGAAACGGCTCCCTCTGAAGTAACGTTGTTTTCGAGAAAGAAGTAATTTTCCAGGAGTTTGATTTCGAGACCTCAGATTTAGAACTTGAGGTATCGAAATCACGGACTGAAAGCACACAACTTCGTGTGACAAGGGTGTTTGTTTTTTTCTTTCATAGTTATCTCACAACTTCGACGACCAATTGAGCCCAAATTTTCACAGGTTTGTTCCTTTATGCCCATTTGAGATTCAGCAAGTGAGAAGACTGGTCTTTGACAATTACCAATAGTGTCCAGTGTTTTTAAGCAAGGTTGATATAAACTGAAACAAACCGTGATTTCTTAGTGAGGACACACACTCAAGAGGGACTTATCAGATCTCCTTTGCTAATTGTGTGTGTGTGTGTGTACGATCAGAATATTGACAAGGTTGTAGTGTAGGTTTTATTTTACAACTATCGTTTGTTTTTGCTATTCACCCAACTGACATAAAAACACATCTCGTTCATTTCCAGTCCCCTGTGAATAAATAACTTCGCGATTGAACATCTGATTTATACAAGTCATCCTATGTTGGAATTAAACCATAAATTATGCTTCATATTAATTACCGAAACAATCTGACTCCTGCGATAATGTACACGTTGTGTTAGCAAGCAGCGAACGTACCGGCTCTCGTCAAAGCACTTGAAGCTCTATCGCAGTTGGACAAGCTCTACCCGGAGTACTTAGCAAATATTTGGGTTTCTTTCTACCCCAGGAGCGGATCAGCATTGCTTCGCTTCGCTAAGATCGAACTCAGTAATCTGAACATTGTGGATCGGTGAATCTTGAAAAGAGGTTTTCTTTGGCATCAATCGAGTCGGGAAGACTGTTCGTGGCATTAATGTGAAGTGTCCACAGACGGGGGAATAAAGAAAATAAATCCTGTCGAACCGAATTTAAAGGTGATAGTCATACGGAACAGTCTTTTCTTCCTACATTTCGATTTTGTTCAATGAAATAGAAAATGCCGACAAACGAGAGTGTGATATACAAAGGGTAGGAATGAATGATGGGCTGGTAGGGGGTAGGATGGCTGGCTGATCCGGGATATAAATCAATGGCGGACAGGTGCACGTCAGAACTTATTATGAAACAGGTGAAAGAATATTTAATTCACGGAATTGACATTTACATGATTGTGTTAGGAGGTGTATGATGGTGACAGACCGATAAATCATGTAGCCATATCATAGGATATACTCGGCACCCTCTTTATGAAAACAATACAACCCGTAATATGAATGGTTTTAATATTTCCCTGTTTGGTGTACTGGTTGGCAAAGTGAACTTTTTGTTTTGTTAATGGAACCGTGCAGTATTGTTTCTTCCAACTGGCAATGTATTGTTACAGTCGTGAAAACAACCATGTGGAAACTTCATTTTCAAAAGAGGGTCGCGTTTTTTAAGATATCGCAAAAAACAAAACAATAATAGTGTTGATAACGAGTTGTGATGCGGGCGCTGTCGGTAAGTTGGCCGCGCTGTGTGTGAAAGGACTGCACGAACGTGCTGCACCAAGACCACACGCGCAAGCGCACGAACGGAGCCGAAAACTGTCGGAAATAGGCGCCTCAGTCATAAAAATGCAACACACGGAGGTCGCACATCATATGGAAACGGATAAGTTTTACAGAGTTTCTTACTTTATTACGCCTTTTAACCAAAAAGGCATTATGAATAAATGTTGCGTGTGATAAAGGCCCTCGCATTCGGCTCGGGTCCTTATCACACGGCAACGACCCTGCCGGTTCTAAACGGCCGTGAAAGAACGAGTCGCTACCCCTTTATTCCCTCAGTTAGTTATCTTGGTGTTAAAAAAATACACACACAAATATCTCGGATCACATATTTATTAAGTCCTACGCAGTTTCTGAAGTACAAAGGCACCCAATCGACGTTCGCTATTCGTGTTTTCCATCCCGTCCAAATCGCCACTGAGCAGTTAATATCTAGGATGAAGTCCTCGATTGAACTTCTTTATGAAATGGAAACAATCACCAGCGAGGCGCAGAGGAATGAAAGAAAAACAACATAGTAAAAAACACGACTCGAAGGGCGGAAACGAAAGGGGCATCTCTTGTTATCTGACATCACACTGTCGCCGTGAACAACAACGTTTGTCGCGTAGAACTCCATAACAAAATAAAGTAGTTAGGACGGTTAAATCACAGGAAAATCAGCCCCAATAGCAGACGCCTTACCAGGAACAATTATATTAACTTTGTGTTGCGGTTAAAAAAAGAATTGCTTCGGGTAAGTACATCACTTTTGTGTTGAGAAACGGGGAAAACGAGCAAATCAAACTCCCAGAGAGCTGATCTTGTAATTTCGAAGGTATGGAACATGATATTATACAACCTGGAGGGGAAAGAGTTTTAAAAGCATCGTGCCAAGCTCGAGATCAGACTTACCCTCCTGTCAAAACGAAGCACTGATTTGTATTTTCCTTTTTTGTCGCCGTTATTATCTTCATCTTTTTTTTTTTAAGCTAAGGGCCCAAGAGATAAAAGTTTGCGCTTAACCCAAATTGGTATGGTTTAATGTGAGTTATTAATTGTGTTATTTGATATACTTTACCCCTGGCAAGGTACCGTGTCGTACTTTAATCTTTGATGCCACAAAGTGATGCACGAGCTGTGCTAGTGGCTGAATCAATGCGTGCTTGCAGATTGGAAAACTGATTTATAAATTTTTATTAGATGCAATTTTCTTCAAATAAAATTGCTTCAATTACTTTCAAAATGACATTTGTTGACGTTTACTGCCAAATGTGTTGAATTAAATAATAATGATAATAACAACAATAATACAACCAAATATATATAGACTACAAATTGAATTGTTCAAGATATTATTATTTTGTTGTGGGCTGCCCCTTTGAATCGGTAACCGAAGAAAAGTAAACTAGAATTACTGGCAATGTGTTTATGCACAACGTATTTAATTCATACAGACAGGGAACACTGAATCCAAATAAAGTCAAACAAGTTGTAATTATTGCAGTGCACGGTTCAAGAGTCAAATTCCCAAACCATCATCCCTTTTTTGGCGACGAGATGGCACCTTTAACTGTCACAGTAACTCGCGGTTACTCGAATCACCCGGGTTGCTTTAAAAAACACACATTCTCACACGCACACATCGCTTACTGCACTCTATTGAAAATAACTTGAAGGCTGAAGATGGTACGGCTGACTAGAGAAATCTGACCTTATCTATCCGATTTCTAGTCCATAATGCATATCTCAGGTCCGATTGAATTAATCAACAGGTAACGCGAGGTGAGTGACCTCCCTGCTTCGCCTGCTCGAGGTGTATTTTTTAGTGTTTACTTCTTCTTTGTTCATAGTTCTGCACTTAACTGAATGATCTCTGCTTATACAATTGAGGCTATCATTGTCCGAAATTGTAAAACAAATATTACTATATAGATGAAACTTCAAAATTACTAGGTTAAAACTTGAACTTTACTCGGGATGAAGTTAATGACTTCATGTTTTACTTGTGGTACGCATCTATCATTGGAAAGAACACGGGTAAAGAATGGCCAAGTAGTAAGCTCCTAAATGATTACTTAGATACAAGCATGTTAACGTTGTAGCCCCGAACGTGTCCTTAAATGTACTACTGACCAAATCAAAATCCAGACGCAGACTCGTATATCAAATCATAAAATTATCCTATCTGGAATGTTGATCATTCATCTATAATGATGCCAGATTATTTTCGACACCCCCCAAAAAAATAAAAATAAAAAATAATAATAACAATATTAATAATAATAATAATAATAATAATAATAATAATAATAATAATAATAATAATAATAATAATAATAATAATAATAATAATAATAATAATAATAATAATAATAATAACAATAATAAATAAACACATGAAAACCAACAACAAAGAAGCGGCGCAAACAAAATCGTGAACAATTGTTTTACCAAAAAGTCTAAGCCACACCTCTACGCTCTCTATGGCCACGCGAAATGGTATAAAGACAGTTGAACATTTAACATGGTTGCCAGTTCAGAAGGAGCTCCTAGCTTAGGAGTGAAGCATAACTAACAAGTATACGTTAGTAACATCTACTAAGTCCAAAGTTCTTCCTTGGGCTACGTTTACTCTGGGCTACTTTTAGGGCTCGGGCTACATTTAGGAACCTTATGTACGTGCCATTCCTGGTAAACGTCAGGGCACACATGCTGTAAAATAATAAAGTAGGCACCACCTTGCTGTCAATGTACAACACTATTACGAGCAACAGCAACAATACGAACATGAAACAAACAATAATTATCTAACTAATAAACGCGAACAGGTAAACACACAATGATTTGTGGCACCATTTTACTGACACTGTTTACTTAACTTACATCCTATCCATTTACATTTGAAGAGAGTCGCCACTAGTAAAACAATAACAAAGTACGTACGTCGATGGACTGTTCAACAACATGACAATGTCAGTGCTGTGAAAGGGCACAATCAATTGCACACGATCTCTCATTCAAAACTTGTTACCGAAAGTACATGACATCAATTTCGAAACACCTTTACTCGTGACAAATTGGAAAATAGGACAAACTAGCCGGGGATGTTACACTTTTTTGGAGCAAGCGTTTGTTCACCTTATAATATCATTTTGTGCCGAGCCCCGCCCTTCGAAATGAAGCCGGAAATCGTCTGGATGTTGCCGTTAGGCTGCATCTTGATTGAGGACAATCCCGGGCCAGAGTGTTGCGCGATAAAAACAAAATAAACGATGAATCTGCCCTTTCTTTGCAAGCAGCTGTAATAATTGCAATGTGGGTGCGGGGGGGGGGGGGGGGGGGCTGGGAAGCAGACAATATAACAAGGTTGATGGAATTGCAGGTGACTTGTGTCTATTCCCCTACATCCGATCCCGCCTCGTCCTACAAAAGTAGGTCGACGATAGACCTATATTATTCCACTTGAACGTAGTAACTGATAACGATCACCAGATTGAAATAATTACCTTACAGATCAGTTAGGTACTCACATGGCGCGGTTATTTTGAAATGAACACGTGGCAGTTGAACAGTTGTTTCAGTATCCAAGCACAATCACGTTAAAGGGAGGGAAATTCGTTCGTCGTGATACAATCGTTCAAATGTATAAGGCTGCAATCAAAAGCATACTGCACTAAGGCAAACATACATGCAAAAGGTGTGGTTCTTCAGAACATCAGGAAATGTAAAAACAGTAAAATCTTTCCTCAGAACAGTAGGATTATTGTAATAGATCATTGACAAAGCTAAACCGACAGCTTTTACTTGTTACTTTTTTACAGTGTTTGCAATAAGCCTTTTTGAGGTATGGCGGACACAATGCTACAACACTGTAAAGTTGTGGTAAATTTGTGCGTATTGACCATAGAAATAGAACGTATGTTACTCAGTGAAGTGCGCGTTTTGGGGGCGACGCGGCGTTTACACGTAAACCTAATGACCGCCAACACGGTGAGCGTGGCATCAGTTGCGGCGTGTGACGCGCGCGTATCACGTCCGCATACCTCAATAAGGCTTATAGTATGCCTACTAAAAGCATGTACCATTGGACCCTTTAGGTAAACAGTATTGTCCAAGGCCAACACCTCGAGTATCACAACTTCTATATCAAATAACAAAACTGTGAAAATTTAGGCTCAATCGGTCATCGGAGTCGGGATAAAATAACGGGAAAACCCACCCTTGTTTTCGCGCGTTTCGCCGTGTCATGACATGTGTTTAAAATAAATCCGTAATTCTCGACCACGAGATTTGATGTTGTTTTACTGTTTTTTCAAAAAGTAAAGCATTTCATGGAATAATATTTCAAGAGAAGTCTTTCACCACTACATTCTGTAAACCCTGTAGGTAATTTGTAAATCTGTGAACTTTAATTTTGTTTTCTGTACCGAAAGGGTCCAATGGCTTTAAAGGTTCACACTATAAATTAAGTGCTTTTTACTGAAAAGCTTTACCTACAATTAATTTATTGTCATTGTTAGAATAGTTTGTCCAAATCATGATTGAATCAGACTCCTGACCGCATCAGTCTTGCCTAATCAGGAATTGGAGTAGCAGTAGGCCTATATAGCAGACAGACACACACATCAATTACGGTTCAGGTTTGTTCTCGTTATTTCAATGTTCTTCTGAGTTTGCTGTCATACTGCGCATCATGTTGCATTTGCAATCTTCTTGTTTTCAATAAAAAAATGATTATATCAGCTACTGGAACTCGTCTGAGACTGTTCTGTAAATCTAGTCATGACACTTCAATTTGGAGACTTGTTGTATCTGTCCCTTTGATGCTGTAGCAATATTGTTATTTTCAACCTGTGATTTCTTGCTTTGTAATCTTATACAAATATTCAGATTCCCCGGCAACCGAACGCAAGTCCCCCGAGATTGAACCTGTCTATCTTACGCTATCTTACGCTAATGTCAATGTGACATCGTATAGTAAAGCCAATTTAGTTAAATTAAAATCATATTGCTCTAACTTCTTAGAGGTTACTCGGGGCGAGCAGCTGCCTACCAAGCCCTGTAATCGGCAGAATTTGCACGGAGTTCCTACCTCACAATGGCCATGAAAGAAGCTCAACAATGACTAATTCATTGTTGTAATTCCCAAAGCTAGATTTCCCAAAGAGAGCAGAGGTTTGCGTTTACCTGGCGATTCGGAAAGCCAACATCCCCCATTCGTCTCTTGTCTTTCCTATGTTATCTTCCCCGCTTGCACCCTTTTGTAATAAAATAAACTCGGCGCTGACGTAGATTCGCAATTGCTAACGGATTAGACGCGGCGCTGGATGGCTTGTTATTCGGGTGTTATGTTGCACATTTGTGTGGATGTTGAATACAAGTGATCGTCTTAAGTGACCACAGTAAAATAAACAATCCCGGACAAGTACGTAGCCGGGCAACTCCCGAGCCCCCTAATCAACATGTTTTTCTCTCGACTTGACATCACTAGACCCCCTCGCTAATCAAACTCAGCTCTGTACGTATACACTGTTTGGCAATCTGTGTTTGCACTAGCCTATAGCAGGCAGATAGACGCAATTGATACGGTCAGAATCAGTTCAGACCTTAGAGTGAATCCTGAAATAAAACTATTAATATTACCGCGGGATGATAACTGATGAAGAGAACAAAGCCCCGTGATACCCAAACTCACGATAGGATGATGCAAGGTGCTAAAACAAAGCACAGTTATAATACATGCGCATTTTAAGCTTCTTGCCCCCCCCCAGCGTACAGCTGGGGCGACTTTCTGCAATAAAGGTAGTCTATAATTCCCTGACGAGAGCTAAATCGCCTTCTGAATAACTCGTGGATCCCGGGAAAACGAGGAGTCAACGATGTAAATATTTTGAAGGAACACAATTTGAATCCCTTTGCAGTATGGGGTAACGCTGATTTATTCATTCTCCACATTTCTAATGCCGAAATATCACTAGACTCTTACATTATGAGTTATTTACTTCATTTTATCACAGAGTGCCTGAATTTTCCCTGCCATTAATATTAATTAGTTCTCGCTTCACGATATGTTCCCCTGTGAAGGGTGTATTTATTATAGATGTATGAAACTGAAATTCACCGTCAACATTATCCGATACGGTTTGTCCGATTTCCTTAAAGAATTGCAATTCGAATTGAAATTCAATAATTTAGTCACTAGACATGTGCGTCTACCTCAGCCGTCTGAAATTACTTGATAATAAATTTATAAAATACTTACTAATAAAAATTATGTTGGCATGGTTACTGTATCTAGAAGCACCATCAGGATAACATCATTTCAGTCGGGAGTCTTTCAATTTTCTCAACGTTGATCAAGTGTCGACAGAGGGGCGAAAACAATTAGATTTTCGGGAGATGACCTGCCCGATTCACAATTTGATAACAACATACCATAATGGGCTAATAATTTTGAAGTAAATGATTGAATGAACACAATAAAAAAAAAAGACATTTTTAAATTAAGTCAATCAATCAATTCAATTCAATTCAATCAATTCAATTTATTTATTTCATCACAGATTACAAGTAAAAAGTTTTTCCTGTGTGCACTAAAAATATTAAATTTTATACTTTCAAAAACAAAAAACATAACATTTTAAAAACACAGAATTAATTAGAAAAAATTAGTATAAGCAATAAATAGGTAAAAATAGTCAATGTTTGCTTGACGATTTTAACCCAAACGAGTAATGCCCTAATGTATGACTTTCCTTGTTTGTGTTTTCTCAGTTACTGAAGACTGTTGTAAAAGTTTTGTTATTGCTTTATATTATTTACATAATGTTAATATATGTCTGTTTTTGTTTTGCATGTGTGAGCTTCCATAATTCGAAATAGTTGTTATCAAACAGGTAAAATGTCATAACTTCTAAGAAAATAATCATTTAAACGAAAGTATACTAGGCCAGCTTAAAGAGACACAAAATAGAAAAACCAAAACGGTCAATTCAAAGTTCATCTCTTGCCTATGGATTGACTTGTTATGTGAATGATGTTTGGGATGAGTCACCCCATCTAGCTAGCACATCTACAAGTTGATGGACTACTAGAACGTATAACTGTCGTTTGATCAAAAAGGTCAGCCCTTACGGGGGGGGGGGGGTACTCAGGACAGCCGCTCTGAGCACCAACTCGCCGGATCATTGTTCGTCCTCGGAACATGAGGACCTCTCGGAGAGTGGCTTTCACCAGTCAACGCTGATAGCGAGGAGGATTTGTCTTATTCGATTCACTGTTTCTGATGTTTACCGAGTCAACATTGCTTTGCACCAGCTCAAACCACTCCAGTTTAAATCTCTGATGCATATGTCAAACTATTTGGCCATTAAGGTCGGAAGCATTATATTTTATATTAAAACATAAATTACGAAACGAATTAAACGAACCATAAACACAGTGTTTTTACCAGAAAGAGACATATTTTACAGTAAATCCATTGTTTTTGGTGGCCGTTTTAGAATTACCTTATCATGGGAATTTACCCGGTAAGCCTGCTGCCACCTAGCGTTAACAACAATCAAATTTCGAGCTACATGAATAATTACAAATCATGTCTGCATTATAACCGCGCGAGTATTAAGTCACTTGACATCAAAAGAAGAGCTTAGATCAGTTACGAAAAGCTTCCAGAAACTTATTTTGTGAAACGAAATGCGAAAAAAAAAATGCGAAAACACAGAAAGTTTGAATTTTTATTTTTTTTTTTTTTTTTTTTTTTTTTTGTAGATTGCGTTAAACAAACAATAAATACGCGAAAAATAAACCCACATTTTGGTCGCTTTGTTAAGTTATTGTAAACCTTTTATTCACTTTAAAATACTATGGGTTTTCTAGAGCCATTTGTGTCAAATAAAAGCGGTATATAAGATCCCTCGTTGTAGACTATTTTAAGCCCTGATCACTGTAACATAAAACCCTTAACTCGAAACAGCAATTCGCTGAAATTTCTAGCTTTGCATACTGTGCCAAATTGAGCGTAGATTTTGCATGGATGAAAACTTAATACATTTTAAGTTCAGTTGCGAAACAATGCGGTTAATGCCCAATGTCCAATGCATCAAAATGAAATTTAATGACCGCTTCAACTGAAGAGGCAAAATCGTTTTAACACAATTGCATGTAAGTGTGAGAGAGGAGAGTGTTTCTCCTCAAACTGGTCAGAAAGGGGGTTTACTATTATCACTATTCGGTCCATTACAGTCATCCCGGACGTAATGCGGTGAATCCTTTTTATGAACAACATCTTAATAGATGAAATTTTGCATCGAGAATAAAGAATATTAGTTTTAGTTTTACCCGTATACACCGATGTGTACTACCACTGTACGCTCAGTTCTTTCCGAACTCCTTTAAACGTATTACATAATCCATATTATTGCTATTGAAAAACAAAAATCAACGTAGTTTAGGTTAATAATGGATGCAAATAATGGTGTAAACCATCGCGATGTCATAAACGTGTTGTAAATATTTGCTAAGGTCTTTCCAAAGAGTCACTTAGCAAAAAAGCGGCCTTCATGAAAAAGTAAGTGACAGCTTATATGTGAAAAGTAAGTATTCAAGTATTCCGTTCATCTGTTAGAACGCCGCGTTGTCAGACTGGTTGTAAACTCAATTAAGTTTGATATTTTTGTCATCTCTCCTGGCTGACCCAGATCTTTATTTGTTTCTACGATTCGTCCTCAGGTATTTGACTGTAATGTATTGATTTTATCATCCTTGCCTCACAGTCTCTTAATTTATTGTGAAGATCGTCTGAGAAAGACTCTGAAACGGTCGAAACGTCAGCCCATAAACATGTTTTGAATGTTTTACCATTATAGGTTATTTTGGGTGATAAGCAGTTTGCAACAACTAATGTGGTTGCATCTACATCTTTGCATGTTATATGATTGCCTCATTCAGTTGTGTACTTATGGTTGTAAATCGCCATCAATGGATGTTTGTCATTGCTATATGCACCTTGTATGACGAATACAAAAATGAAGAAACTCTAAAATACTAATAATATGGCGGAATTTCTCACAGAAATGAAAACAAAGTTACCGTTTTTTAAACCTGTCGAATGAGTCATCCGACACATTAGTCTTAGCCCCAAGCACTATTGTTTTACCCTCTTCCCCTTTGCAAAAAAAAACAATTAAGTTATGACCAGATAATTCGCTACAGTGTTATGGCAGCTTCAACAATGCCAACTAAATTAAGAATACTATCAGGTAAAATTGTGGATTTGGTTTCCAAGACCTATCGGCTCTCATTTATATGCGCGGAATCCATCACGGTAAATTAGACTCGAATGGTGGAAAGCTTTATATTATTCCTGAACTGTGATTTATAATTAAGCTGCAGTTTCTTGTTGAAAACGGTCTTCAGTATACTCTGAATGATATTGTAAAGGAACATTACGCAAGTGGTTTGTGCCAAACACAGTTGCTGATATGTTAAGCACTTTAAATCCTCAAACGAATCATCCAAATACCTATACTGACAAACCTGTTCAAATTTGAGATCGATCGTCCATCTTTGTCAATAGAAAATAGTGAAACACCGATTACATGTGTTGTTTGACATAATTATATTTACAACACTCCAAATGGGATATTAAGTTTTATTTACTCTAATCAAAAGACATTTCAGACATAAATATTTCAAGGAATGTTGTCTACTATCATTATCATTAGACCGTGTAAGCCTTATATTATGTGATCTTATACAAGTTGTTTTGTTAATGTTCCTTTATGGACATTTTCTGCATCTCCACATCACTTCGAGTATGTCAATGTTCCCACCTACTCATCATGAACACACTCATGTAATTAATGAGGCATATGACACTAAAGGACTCTGTCTTATAGTGATGCGTTATACAGAGCTATACTGACTTCCCAGACTGCTGATAAACCCATCGATGTCTGAGCTCAGTTGAACCCGCACCTGTACTTTACAATAAGCTTGTTAACTTGTTTTGCTCTTCCTATATTCGTCAATTGATGATGAGTAAATAATGGGATCATCTTACTTGTCTTCGTGTACTTACACAAACTTATTGTAAGGAACAATGAGTTGCCACACGTACTTTCATGGTTTGCACTTTTAAATACTTTGGTTTGGACAATGCGATTTTGCTAAAATATCTACATGGACAATGCTCCACGCCTTATCTCAAATCGAATCATTCGCAGGTAACCTTATGTTTTCCAATGTAATATCCTTAGCATTCAAACCAATGTCCCAGGCAACGTGGACCAGTGAAATAAGGAGCCTTATAGACTGCTTCAGTATCCGGTTTGAACGCGTAGATAATCGAGTGTTATCATTGATCCCGAAGGATCAGTGCAGTTGTTGGTAATGTTAATGAAATCTCTCACCCAGACACACTGAATGCTCAAGTGAAACATAAACTGCCACCTGAAAGATCAAGTTAAACGGTGAATCCTCAGAAATAACACGAGGGGACCCACAGCCTCAAGCAAAGTGCAATTCAATGGCAAACTACACAGTAAAACAGCCTGGCGACAGTTCCATTTCACCCTGCTTCGTCTAATGAATTGAAAGGTCGCTCCTCTTCGTTATTTTATGTGACAAATCACAAACAAAAGTTACTGTGTTTTATTTATCCGTCATAAAGATATTTTTAGATCACACAATATAACAACCTCGTCTACCGCGAACTCCGAAAAAAAAGAAGAAAAACAAAATACGTGCCGATACAACCTTGCTTTGATTTTGAAAAACAGACGTGAACGATCATTTTGGGACCGACTCTGCAAAGTGTCCAATACGTTTCCTATACGTTTCCGTTCATTTTGGACTGCAATGTTAAGTATTGAGCGCCCCGACAGAACGACAGTATTTTCTGATTGTTTTAATAAATGCACCCATACGTCTCCATGTTTCTTCCGCATTTCCTACACCAGTTCCAATACCCTGACAAATTGCAGTCATTTCCACATTACAGTACATTTCCACATTAAAGCACTGACCTTCACTGGCACTACCGCGGTATACCGCCACACACTTATATGTATGAATGAGCATTACAAATTAAACAGGGCAGCTCTCAAGGCACAACTACATTATTTGGGGCAATTCAGTAATGTAATAGGCAAGTTACCTGTTTTTTTTTTTTTTTTTTTTTTTTCTCGGAATATACACCTTGTGTGTAATCTTGACATTTTAATGCAAGGTTTTTTTGTGTCTAAATATACGTACTTCTACCTTTCAACAATAATTATCGATCCTTGCAAAACGAGAGAACTTCTTCCAAAATGACACTAAAGATACAATTAAGACATAATTCACTTTTGGGACATTAGACTATGCAACCGTTGCATTGGACCTGTGCTGCGACATGTGGTTATAATTAACTGCATTTAAAACAAACTTTGAAACACTCATGAAGCGAGTATCTTGTCAGTTGAAATTTCTGTTAAAAAACAAACCGGAGTCTCTAATAATTATCTTCCTACCCCCCCCCCCCCCCCCCCCATCGTAAGTTGCATTATCTGTTGTGCATGTGCACTCTAATATTGCCCTTTCATGCTCACTCCATTACCCCGTATGCAGTTAACCACCTTTATGATAAATTAATCCACCCTTTCACACTGACCATCCTTTTGTCCAAACTACTTTACTCTTATTGGATTGCAACCAACTCCATCGTTTGTAAACCAGTAGCTTTGATTGTCTACAATTGTCGCCTCTTTCCTCTGGATGCCTTTTCCATGAGTCTTTGCTTCTCTTATTTGCTTTAAATTGTGATTTTTTCTTGTTTATGCCTCTGACGGATGTCCAGTGGAGTGAAAGCTACGGCCACCCCCCTACTAATGAGATTAAGCACAGAAACATATAAATATGATGTTTCTTAAAGACACGCATGGTTCCCCATATCATTGACTGTTATCAGTAAAGATGATGTGTTTTCACTTGTTTCCTTACTTGATCAATTAGTTTTTTTCCTTCAAACATTTTTCTTGATTTTACATGTTTGTGACCAGAAGCTCGTGTTATGCTCGTAAGTATGCTGAAACATCAGACACCACATTAATTGCTTTCAGCTGAAGACCGGTGAACGCTAGGTGGCAGCAGACTGGTAAATTTCCAAGCTCGCCGACCGAAACGTCGAGCAGTACAGACCGTCTCTTCTCAAAAGGAGACTTCACATGGTGTCGTCACCGCCTAAGACAATGGGCTTACAGGAAAGTCAACTTCAAAATGTAATGTCCGAAGAAGCTGTTTGGTTGAAAATGCTTGAATTCGCATCTAATTTACAATGACACACCTCCGAAGGGAAATTAAACGTGACATTTCGACGTTTTCCTGTAATCTATATCAGACATGGCCAACTTAATGGATAAAGGGGAATAGTATTGCCTAATAAATCCCGAGTCATTATATTAATTTATAAGAGTTGTCTTGTTTACAAGAGTGATTAAATGGTTCGGATCGTCAGCTTAAAATTATAAAACTGCCGCGGAGAAGTGGGGAAATTACCAATTAATTAGATACAACCTTATTTTGCGGTAGGTTAGCAAGGTGTCGATTTGTACACGTCGGAACTGTTTGAATTTAAGATACAAACGAAGTCGGAGGTTTCAAAGTGTTATGTTTCTAAGTGGTGATCTGTTTCAGATTAATTTTACTCTATTTGTCGTTTCTTTGGAAGTCATTGTAGCCACAAAGAACCCGAAAGTGGTTGATTGGTTTTACTTAGCAATTAATTACGAAACTAATAACACGGCGCAGCATTCGTATTGTA